>NC_056729.1:855933732-856061232 GCF_019279795.1 Protopterus annectens | reverse complement strand
TAGTGTAGCACATTCCTATCTCTACACTATAATAAGCTGAAGAAGGAGAACACAGCACATAAAGCAGAACTTTTAATATCACAAGCCAAATATATCATCTTAAAGTATGGATAAAGTAATGTAATGAATAGAGTTAACTATAATTATTAAACTATTAGACTCACTCTAACACAGCCTAGGCTGCCCATACTGATGGTTCATACCACATTCTGTTCTGCCCCTACCATGTACAGAAACACTTCACTCAGGTTACTCCACGGAGGAGACTGATGAGGTGACATCACCACGTTGAGGTATATGGGCATAACTGTGACTTAACTGTCTGGTCAAGAATGGCAGGACCACAGCAGTTAAGCCAGCAGTGGAATTGTGTGGACTTTGAATCATAGACACTGATGCTTGATGGGCAAGACTGATCCTGCTGAGAGGTGACCTACAGCTGTAATTCTAAAATGGTAGTTTACCTTGCTAATTGTATTTTGTGTTCTGCCTTCTGTGTAGGTAATCTGTGTTTATGTAGGTTTGATTTTTGAAAGAAAGAATCTATGAGCACCTTTATGACATAAAAAAAGGCAGAGTAGGGTGTGTGGCCAAGATGGTGACCTAGTAGCATCACTTTTCAAGAGCTCTCTAAACTGTGTTATATTTCTGACAGGAATTTGTGTTGCAAATGTCTTCCTTTGGACTTATTCAGTAATATATTACTTATAAGTAAATGAGCTACGCATTCAATAACTTTTTTTTTTAATTTATAAAATTGCTGTCATAATCATTCTGCCAAGAAAGCTTCACTTACCTTGCCAGCATGAGTCACTCTAAGACTTCATCTCAGGATTCTACACTCAGAAATGTCCTGCAGTCACTTATAACAAATCTAGAAGATCTTACCTTGAAAACAGACAAAATGGATAATAAATTAGACTCCTTCAAAGAAAGATGTTCTCAACAGCTTGAACAGCTACAAAACATTGTTCTACAGCATAAAACACAAATCTCACAGAAAGAGCAATCTTTCAATGAAATGGAAAAAAGACTGACAGATGAGGAGAAATATTCTGAAATACTACTGAAACAAAACAACATCCTTTTAGACAAGCTAGATGATTTGGAGAACCACTCTAGAAGGAATAATCTACAAATATATGGGCTTCCAGAGAAATCAGGAGATAGCATTATTAATTTCCTCACATCTTGGATACCAACAATACTTAAATTACCCCAATCTCTCTCTTATGGCATAGAACAAGCTCACAGATCCTTATCAAAGACAGCAGCTTCCACTTCAACAAATCCTAAACCAAGATCTATCATCATGAAATTGTTTTCCACTCAGGATAAAGAATTAATTCTAAGAACAGCATGATCAAATTCCTTGATAGATTACCAATGATCACTCATGAGCTTTGACAATGATTATTCTTCTAGAGTTGTATCTAAAAGAAAAGAATTGTAACCTGTTCATAGGTTCATAGGTTCATACTAGGCTATCTGCCCTAGGGCATTTATAAGCCTAGCCAGAATGTGTTTGGCTTTCGCCACCCATTTTAAATATATTTTGCTATGCCCTTTTTTGAGGTCAGTATACTGTGCCTCTGTCTAACAGTGACACAGAAGTGATACCCGGGGTAAACCTATGATCTCCCATCCACTCATCAAGATTCCTCTTGAAGAGAGTCAATGAGGGACTCTGCCTAACCTGGACTGGGATTTTATTCCAGAGTGAAGGGAGCCTCTGGGTTATGAATCTGTCCCTCCAGCATGTCCTATTTATTTCAGTGCTGAGGTTCAAGTCTCTCGAGCACGTAGCTCGATGGGATTTGGATTTTCTGAGGTGCAGCATGTCCATTAATTCCGGGTTGGACATGGCTTTATACATCAGGCACAGATCGCCTCTGAACAGGCGGTATGCCACTGAGTAGAGCTGGAGTTTCTTTAACCGGGCAGCATATGGCATCTGTTTGAGCCCTTTGATCCTCTTGGTGAGGTACTTTTGGGGTCTTTCCAGTTGCTGCAGGTGTCTGGTAAGGTACATCCCAAAAGGGGCATTGTACTCAATTATGGGCCTGATGAGGGATGAGTAAAGAGGCACGATGACCTCCCTGATCTAGATGTGAATCCATTCATGATTAGGTGGGCTATATAAAATGTTTTTCTAACCACTTTGGCCACGTGGTTGTCAAATGAGAGATTGCTATCAACTTGGGTCCCCAGGTCCCTAATTACTTCTTCTGTACTTAATGGATTACCACCTATGTGGTAATTTGTGGGCACTTTGTTTTTGCCAAAGGGGATGACTATACACTTTTTGGCATTTAGCTTGAGGCCATGGCTCTGGCACCAGTTGTCTGTTTCTATGAGGCCCTTTTGGAGGATGCTTGTGTCGGCTGGAGAGTCGATTATGGCACCCAGTTTGCAGTCATCTGCGGACTTGGTCAGCCACAGTCCTTCCGTGTTGGCCTATACCTCCGAGAAATATATACCGAACAAGAGAGATCCCAGGACTGAGCCTTGTGGGACACCACTTGTAACTGGTTTGGAGTCTGACATGGCTCCAGCAATTCTAACCATGTGGGTTCTGTCCTTGAGCCAGTTTGCAATCCATCTAGTGACATAGGGGTTTATATTTAAGCTGGTGAGCTTATCTATAATGCCCGAGTGGGGTATTGTATCGAAGGCTTTTGCGAGGTCCAGTTAGGCTGTGTGGACCACCTTCCCCTCGTCAATGGCCTTGGTAACTGTTTCAAAGAAATCAACCAGGTTTAAGAGGCAGGATCTGCCCTTAACAAAGCCGAACTGGGTAGGATCCAGTGTCTGTAGGTCCCCAATATCTTTATTTATGAGGTCCATAATGATCCTTTCCATAGCTTTGCAGACCAAGCTAGTCAGGCTTATGGGGCGATAGTTTCCAGGATCCGTTGAGGCACCACCTTTATGGAGAGGGACCACTGTTGCTGTACGCCACTCTTTGGGCACATATCATGTAGTAAGGCTGAGATTGAACAGTAGTTTTATGTTTGGGTTTAGCTCTTCTTGGAGTTCATGTAGGACGCAGCCCAGGACACCGTCTGGTCCCATTGATGCTGTGTTTTTTGCTTTGGAGAGGGTGCCTCTTTCCTGAGCTTCTGACATGTTGGGGGCAGCTCTCTGCTTGGATAGATATTTGCCCTTTTGGTGGGGGGGGGGGTTTGCGCTGAACCTGTCAGCTAGGATGTTGGCAATGTCTGTGGGTTCAGTGTATTTTTTGTCATTTTGGACTAATTCTGAGCATATCTGGGAATTACCACGCAGGTTCCTAACATAACTAAAGAAAGCCTTGTGATTATCCTTAGTGTCCTGTGCAATTTTTCTCTCGAAGCTGGCCTTAGACAATTTTATGAGTGCCCATAGTTTTTTGCTAATACTGATCAGTGATGCCTTCCCTTTTTGGGATTTTGCTCTATCATTTAGTAGCTCCCTCCTTCTATTGTATAGTTTGTTTATGGCTGGGGTCCACCAGACAGGACGTTTGCCTTTGGAGGATTGGGTCTTGGTTTTATTTGGGATCGCATGATCCATGCATTCCTGAAGGTGTTCATAGAATGCGTTTATAAAGGATTCTGTGGTCTGGGCCATATTTTCCACAGGCCCCGGGGGCTTTGGAGGATTCCACCTCGGTTTTGAAGAGTGTGAAATTTGCTTTAGAGAAGTTTTTCACTGTGGTTTTCTGGGCAGGGGGTGGGGTCGGGATGTGAATATCCAGTGAGATTAGTTTATGGTCTGATCTTACCAGTGAGGGATACACTTCTGGTCTGGAGCATAGAGTCCCCATGTTGGTGATGATCAGGTCCAGTATGTTTTCCCCTCTTGTGGGAGTGGTAACAAGTTGTTCCATAGCATTTGAGTTTATAAATTCTAGGAACCTTTGGGCTAGGGTGTTGGAGCTAGAGTAATGCTCCCAGTCTATGTTTGGGTAGTTGAAGTCACCCAATATAATGGTGTTTGGAGAGACCTTCATATTTTCCAGTGTTCTCAGGAAGGCTGAGTGGGGTTCCTGGGTTTGGGAGGGTGGTCTGTAGCAGGCTATAAACTGGAAGGCAGTTTTACCCACTGTTAGTTGCACATGGATAGTCTTTGATGCTTCGTGCTTTGCCACCAACCTGGAGGTGTGGGTATCTTTGATGAATATCGATACTCCCCCTCCTTTTGTGGTTTGGTCCAAGTTTTGGGGCTGAAAAGCATGGTATGAGGTATAACCTGGTAGTGCTGGGGTGCTCTCGGGAGCCCTGAACCAGGTTTCTGTTACTGCACAGATATCTATGTTCTCCATGCTAAGGAAAGTTTCGAGTGCATGCATCTTGAGGTTTAGACTTCTGGCATTGAGTAGCATTACTCTTAGTTTCTTATCCCTTGTGATACCTATGGAGGTGGGTTTGTCTTTTGAGCCTTGCCTAAAAAAGGCACTATGGGGGTAGCAGCCCTGAAGAAAAAAAAATTGAAAACTCACTTACTGTTTCCAGCCAAACTATAAATCTTTCTCCCTGATGGTATAAAAACATTTGACTCCCTGGATACAGCAACAAAATTCTTAATTAATTACAACATAATTGTTAAGGAAGAAGTTATGGACTGGACAAACAGTACAGCTAAGAGAGTTGCAGAAGGAATTGAATGGAAAGTTGTTGAACAGAAGAAAAAAAAAACTAAAAGACAAATAATTTAAAATATTCATGTTTTCTTCTTTTTAAATTATTATTACAGTGCATCCACAAAGTATATTTTCACAAAGAACCAACAACAAATTAAAAAAAACGAATGTTTTCATTATAAGTTCATCAACTAATACAGGTACTCTGATCACTTTATTCTTATATACTACTTTAAAATTCCATTTACCACATTTAATTATAAGATATTTTTTTTTTCTGTCTTAAATAACAGCTTTTTAGTAACATATAATAATATTTATCTCTACAATATGGAATGTTATAACTCCACACATTTTAATTACCATCAGTGAAGTTCAGTTAAGCCTTAATATGTGCATATACCACATTCTATAAACCAATCATAAACACTGATATATGAACTTAAATTACCCTTATTATAGTATCAATTTGACAATATCATAAACTTAGTACACATGCTTCCTTATTCATTAGATTTAGCCATAACATATATGTATGTTTATATATTTCATACTCATCTTATGTGATGATTTTGCCGTAGTGTAAATGAATAAATGAATGATAGATACCGAAGATACAACTAGCTATATATGTGGTTGCTATATTAATGTTTTAGTTATAGAATCAAAATGACATACTTTCTAAATTCAAACAACTGGGTTCAAGTAATGATACCAAACAGATATGCATTTTGTAATTTATTATGTTGCAATTTAGTAATGTTTTTATCTACTTGTGTTGTTTGTGTGGGTGTTTGATTGTCATGGTGGGTCTGGCTCTGCATTTGTGGTTGCTGTGAGTAATTAATTAGCCTTCTGGTTCTGGTTCTCACATTGGCAATGTTGTGCATTTGTTTTCCTCTGTTGCGCAGGATTTAGATGCATATTTGCTTATTGTGTTGCTTGTGTCTTGAAATCTGTTTTAGCTGCATTTTGCAGGCCCTTTTTGGACTGCGAGGCTGGACTGTTTTGTTTTGAGCACGAGACATACCTGGATTGTCTCTGTTCCATAAATTTCTTCTTTTAAGTTCCCAGCAGCATTGCGAGTCACTGTAGAGCACTCTGATGGGTTTTGTTCACATGAACGAGCCCAGTCAAAATCTCTACCCAATAAAAACATGCAATAAAATAGTTGCTTGCTTGATAACGTAATTTCAGACATCCTGAATACACCTCAATCCATATAGTATAATTCAACAATACTTTTCCCTAAAATGTACTTTTTTATATAAAAACAAAGTTATTAAGATTACATTTAAATGTTGCACATAGTGTTTAGTGTACGGTGCACAGTAGCCGCATTTCTAGTAAGTATGCATTTGTGTCTCATTTGAGATGCACGACTTTGCTTAAAATGGTCTCAATGTTTAATGAAATTTTTTTTTTCTGATTTGTTAGGCTTACTGATTAACTCCACACTACAGTATATGCCATATAATTATTTGGGCACCATAATGCAGGGTCTCTAAAACGGAAGCAGATAATGTTGATGTTTTGGATCCAATTCTCAGATAGCAGTACTTTTGCAGAACAAGGTTTGAAGTGTGTTCACTCTTCTGTGACATTGTTTTGGACACGTTGTGGCATTTGTTCACTTACTGCAGGAGTGCATTTTCTTCCAGAGAAATGTGATATTGTATTTTAGATGAAGGTGAAGTGTTTTTTTTTTTATGTAGAGGCTATGTTTCAATATATAAGGTGGCATTGATTTGAAGTGATATGCATTGTGATGTGATACTTTGAAACTCAGCATTAACCAATAAAAAATAGCTTGCTTGACTGTATAAAACTTGTTTGTTGTTATGCTAGGAGCAAGGGCTGTAGAACAGGACACAGGCAGATAGAGAATGCCGCAGAGATGAGAGTGTGGATTCTTGGACTCTGGAGGTATTCTGTGTAAGACTGACAGACCTATATAAAAGGGAAGAAGAAGAAGAATTTGTCATATTGTTTGCTTAATAAGAGCAGTAACTGGCAGGTGATTTTATAGGTAAAATTTCCTTTTCCTCATCTGAGAAAAGTTTACCAACTAAACTGATGTATAACAACTTGAATTGTACATCTGAAAAACAAAGTTAAAACACTTAGTAAAGTGTTCCTATATGTATTTTATGATTACTTATCTTATCCAGAGACAGCACAGTTTCAGATGTGCGTTCATATGTATGCACACGCACTTACATATGCATACATCCACATACACACACTCTTAAATATATACTTATACACTCACACATACACTCATTCAAGTACACATTCACATGCATGCACGCATACACATACTCGTACCATTTGAATACTTACTAGTAATTTACATGATTTCTACTTAAAACAGATCTGAGAATATGAGAAGGTATTTGTAAATAATATTTTAGATGTTTTAAAATTATATCTTGTATCTTTTTTGTAATAGAAATAATAGGAGTGAAATCACACAATACTTACTTGAAAATGTTAAAATTGCTGTGTTTATGAAAATGCTTCTGAAAAATATTGTATATTGCATTTGTTTGTCTTCAGTGTTAGAGTTTTAGGTGACATTTATGATTATAATATTACAGTACTTTAAAGGTGCTGATAGCAGAAATGTGTTTACTATGATTACGGTTTTATTTGAATTAATTGAACCTAATAATAATACAATATATATTAATAATATGCACAAGTTTACTATGTAGCAGACTTTACTATACTTGTTTCTGAATTTATCATTCTTTTTTCTACTAACACATGCTGGAACCTTAATTTTACAATATATGCTTTGCAAACATGATTTTAGTTAGGCTGAGAGTCTCTTCTAGTATAGGATAGATAGGTTTAGAGGGACTGTCTCTGTGATATCTACACATGGACAGGAGGAATTAGTCCTCATAGAGTTAGATGTAAATAGTTTTATTCATAGTTATAGTTTTATAGATTTGTTGTACAAGATTTTCAAGGTGTCTAATAGTAAAGGCAATCATCTTCTTTCGGCTGTTCCCGTTAGGGGTCGCCACAGTGGATCACCTGTTTCCATTTCTTCCTGTCCTCTGCATCTTGCTCTGTCACACCAACCACCTTCATGTCCTCTCTCACCACATCCATAAACCTTATCTTAGGCCTTCCTCTTTTCCTGTTACCTGGTAGCTTCATCCATAGCATATTTTTCCCAATATACTCAGCATCCCTCCTCAGCACGTGTCCAAACCAATGTAATCTTGCCTCTCTGGCTTTGTCTCCAAGCCTTCCAACCTGGGCTGACCCTCTAATATACTTATTCCTAATCCTGTCCACTCTCGTCACACCCAGTGCAAATCTTAACATCTTTAACTCTGCCACATCCAGCTCTGACTCCTGCCTTTTTGTCAATGCCACTGTCTCCAACCCATTTAAAATAGCTGGTCTCACTACTCTCTTGCAGACCTTCCCTTTCACTCTTACAGGTACTCGTCTGTCACAAATCACTCCTGACACTCTTCTCCACCCATTCCATCCTGCCTGTACTCTCTTCTTCACCTCTCTTCCACACTCACTGTTACTCTGAACTATTGACCCCAAGTATTTAAACTCATCCACCTTTGCCACCTCTACTTCTTGCATCCTCACCATTCCTCTATCCTCCCTCTCATTCAAACACATATATTCTGTCTTAGTCCTGCTGACCTTCATTCCTCTTCTCTCTAGAGCATATCTCCATCTCTCCAGGGTCTCCTCCACCTGTTCCCTACTCTCACTACAGATCACAATGTCATCTACAAACATCATAGTCCACGGGGACTCCTGTCTGATCTCGTCTGTCAACCTGTCAATCACCATTGCAAATAAGAAAGGGCTCAGAGTTCATCCTTGATGTAACCCCACCTCCACCTTAAATGCATCCGTCACTCCCACAGCAGACCTCACCGCTGTCACACTACCCTCGTACATATCCTGTACCACTCTTACATACTTCTCTGACACTCCTGACTTCCTCATGCAATACCACAACTCCTGTCTAGGCACCCTGTCATATGCTTTCTCTAAGTCTACGAAAACACAATGCAACTCCTTCTGACATTCTCTGTACTTCTCCATCAACACTGTCAGAGCAAACATCGCTTCTTTAGTGCTCTTTCCCAGCATGAAACCATACTGCTGATCACTAATCATCACGTCCCTTCTTAACCTTGCTTCCACTACTCTTTCCCATAACTTTATGCTGTGACTGATCAATTTAATCCCTCTGTAGTTACTACAGCTCTGCACATCACCCTTATTCTTAAAAATCGGTACCAAAACACTTTTATCCACTCCTCAGGCATTCTCTCAGTTTCCAAGATTTCATTAAACAATCTGGTTAAAAACTCCACTGCCATTTCACCTAAACAACTCCATACTTCCACAGGTATGTCATCTGGGCCAACAGCCTTTCCATTCTTCATAATAGAAAAGGCAATAATCTGCAAAATTATTTAAATCCATTCCTCCATGATATATATGTCATTACGTGTATTAATTACATATTTTATTATATTACTGTTATAAAGCATATAACTTGAAATGTCTATATTTAAATGTTAATTACCTCAATAACAGTAACAAAACGAGAAGTTTATTTAAATATCTGAACTTACATAAACTCCTATTTATATTTCTTCAAGAAACACGTCTCATAAATGATGAAATTAATAAGTTAAATTTCAGTAATTATACAGTATTTGCAGCCTCACAATTTAACCAAAAAAGAGAGGAGTATCCATGTTAATGGACATTCTATAATTTCCCCTAAGATATTGTCAGTGCATCAAGATTCCACAGGAATGTTCTGTTTAATTAATCTGGAAATAAAAAATGTATACCTTAGTAAATATTTATTGGATACCTGGGGTGGGTATTAAAGCAGTTAGCACTCACTTAGAAGACATTATACAGTGCACAAAAGGCAGCTCAATAATAGCTGGTGACATTAATTGTATTATAGATGATAAAGATTCTGATTCTCATTGTATCTGAAAGAAATCTCCAGCATCTAGAGACTTAGAAAAATGTATCAATACAATGATAATTAAAGATATGAACCTATTTGCTGAACAAAATTCAATTTTTTTTGCTTTTTATTCGCATAGGCACAAATCACACTCACGTATAGATAAAGTATATGTATCAAATGATTTAATAACCAAAATAAACACAGTTAAAGCTATAGCCTGTCCACTATCAGATCATAACACATTATTATTCAAAATAGATACTGATCCATTTTTCTCTTTGCCCATTACTAGAATACCCTCATATATAACAAATTTCGATGATTTAAAAAAAATTTATATAAGTGAAATACATTTTTTTCTGGAATTAAATTGTTCTAAAGATATTTCAGAAATATATATGGGATTCCTTAAAATCTTATTGTATGGTAAAACATTATCTTGGTTTATTAACAAGAAAAAGACTTGGGATAAAGAGTTGATTGATCTACTGAACAAATTAGATGACATTAAACTCAAAATACAAAAAGGTAATTCTAATTTAACATCAGAATTAACTCAAATCAATAATAGATATTCTGAAATTGTACATCACAAAACCATGATAAATCTCAAAAAAAATTAAATTAAATTCATATTCTATGAGTTCCTACAATCAAAAACAATTAGTAAACACAACAAAAAATTATTAAATCTAGACAAATAAAAGAGATTTACAATTCACAATCAAATAAAGTAGTAACCAATCTTAATAATATACTAGAAACATTTAGACTTCATTATAATACCCTTAATTCTTTAAATATAGATCTTATCTCAACAACTGATGTTAAAGCATATCTAACTAAAAATATACATAGTAAATTGTCTCAGTATCAAATAGACATAATCAACAAACCAATAACAATGATAGAATTTAAGTCACAAATATCCAAACTTAAACCGAATAAAGCACCCGGCCCTGATAATATATTACCAGAAATGTTTAAATTATTACCAGGACAATCATTACATTTACTTTTAAATGTATATAACACAGCTAAAAATTAATTATTTATGCCCCCTTCATGGAAATATTCACAAATATCCCCAATAGCTAAACCTGGTAAAAATGGAAAGTATTGTTCTTCATATAGACCTATATCATTACTTAACATAGATTATAAGATGTTTATGGCAATCTTTGCTAATAGAATTAAGCATTGTCTCCCTACATTGATACATAAAGATCAAACAGGTTTCATAAAAGGGAGAAATACTTATGATAACATTAAAAAAATTATAACCTTATTAGATTTTGCTAAACATAAAAATAAAAACTTAACATTAATATCCTGAGATATCAACAGAGTGTTTGATACAGTTAACTGGAATTATTTAAACTTAGTCCTACAAGAATATAATTTTCCTAAACCTTTCATAAATTTAATTATGGCACTATATGAAAACTCTTTAGCATATGTTAAACTAGGATCTTATAGGTCAGGTCCCATCACAATTAAAAAAGGAACAAAACAACGTTGCCCACTGTCACCTTTACTGTTTGCTTTATTAATTGAGCCCTTTGCAAATTATATTAGATCACAAGATAATATACAAGTTATAGAAATAACAACTATAAATTTAAAACTTCAGCTCTTTACAGATGATATTATTTTATCTTTTTCAAATGCAAATCATTCTATACAATAATTATTTAAAACTATTGCAAATTTTCAAAAAGTCTCAGATCTTTGGTTTAATGAAAAAAAAATACTATACTTGAGTGCCAAAATGAATACAAAAATAAGTAAAACATTTTTCAAATATTTAGCTCCCGAAGGGAAACTTCAATATTTGGGAATTTATTTAACACATGACCGAAATGAAACTATTTTCTTTAACTATGCCACTGTAGTAAACAACATAGAGACAATGATCACTAACTGGAACAGATATTTATTCACAATGGAAGACAGACTAAATTTGATCAAATCAGCCATTTTCCCCAAATTATTATATCTCATTCAAGTTTTTGCATTACCTCCACCTAAAAAATATAATACAAAAATATAATAAGTTAATTTTAAAAATCTTATGGTATCCACTTAAACCTCAAATAGCTTTAAATAATCATTTACCAAATTGGGACGAAGGATGAATTAATTTCCCAGACATTAAGCTCTATGCCTTATCAGCTGTAATCAAAAATATTACTTTATGGTTTAAGTCTTCATACTCTTCTATGTGAAAAAACTCCATGAACAAATTTGCTTAATAATTATGCAAAACCATATTGAAAATCATTTATTCATTGTATCAAATATTTTCTATTGGACCTTAAAATTTTATATTTTGGATAATAAAAATAATAAATTACCCTCAATATATATATATATATATATATATATATATATATATATATGTGTGTGTGTGTATAAGTTCTACATTAAATACATTTAAAAATGTTTAAGGTCAAATCCCAGTGTTAATTCCTGGATGTTTTTAATTTTTCCAATAGCCTATACCTCTAATAATTTTGAAACACTTCAATTCAAAGACATGGAAACATTAAGGAATGCAGAAATAATATTCTGACATCAACTGATAGATAATGCCAAAGTACCTTATGTATCTTTTCTTATGGATAAATATAATTTAAATTGGGATTCATGGCTAATTTTACAATCATTAAGACAATCTCTATTAACAAAAACTGAATTAATGCAAATATCCATTAAACATGAACTACCTAGTTTTATTGATTATATTTTAAAAATCGCAAACCAACCTTACCAAGGCAATGGTTATCTTTCTAACATCTACTAAATAATCAAAGTTATGAAAATATACCATAAAAATCTTATTGGAGAGATTTTACTGAGATCAATAATCATCCCTTACAATATGATTAGAAAAAACAAATTTTCAGGTCATCAAAACTCACTACATTATCAATACACTGACACTTGTTTTCATGGAAATTTCTACGTAGGAGTTTTTACACCCTACATAATATAGCATTAATGTTTGGCAAACAAGATGATTGTTGGAGATGTGAAAGAAACTTAAAAGCAAACTGGGAACATGTTTTTTATTACTGTATTAAATTAGAAACTTATTGGAATAATATGAATACTTTTTCCCAAACTATATTTAATGACAACTTCAGATTAACTAAAGCATTGGTTCTACTCAACTCACCAGTACCCAGCTGTGTTGCAAGGAACAGACTATCAGTTCTATAGACTTTGTTGTCTATAGCCAGGAAAATAATCACCATAAACTGGAAAAAACATACTTCTCCCTCATTTAAGGAATTTGGAAATCTTGCTTTATCTGTTGGCCAAATGGATATTAAGACTGTAAAGAAAAGAACAAATAGAATTATATCATACTTGAATACTTGGATAATAGTAGTGGAAACCCTGGAGAAAATGGATAATATTATCAACTAAATTGACACATTTACATTACATGTAATCTTTCTTCATGATGATTAGACACCTTTGTAAATAGTTATGTTTTTATGTTTGTTTTAATTCTGTTGCTGTATTTGTATTTTATTTCAAACTTTATCTAATATGTTTGCATTATTTATATTATTTAAAAAATGTATGATAACTTGGAAAACAATAAAAAAATTAAGGAAAAAAAGCAGAGTAATACTTTGTATAAATGATCATGTATTTGTTCACATTTTATAAAATATATTCTTTGTGGTAAATAAGGTCAAAATTTCAGAAAGAGGTGGGGATTAAGAAACTATTTTGGAACAAAAAGAACTAATGTGGCAGTTGCGATTGAAAGCTACAAAAAAGCCAGGATTAAATGATTTGGTATTATTACATAATGTGCTGAAACTTAGGGGAGACAAGTTTAATTGAGGTATATCATTAATGGTTATGTTTTATATGAGAACTTCATCTATTATACTAATTATGTAATGTGTATCCATTTAAGTCTTTTATAATTGATATCTATTTAGGTTTTTAAATACTGTACCTATTTTTAATGAGTGTAGCCTAGGTAGTTCACTAATGGAAGGAGACTAGTGATTGGATGTAATTTGTAGGAATTAAGTATTTAAATGAATGCATAGCTGAATTAATTAACTCTGATGAAGTCCATTTTATTTTTAGGATGAAAGCACTAAGTTGTTCAATAAAATTCATTTTATTATACTTCCTAGTTTAAATTATTTTTTAAACTTGATTTGGCTCGTGGATTGAAGATAGAATATTTTACAACACAGTATACTTGAGGTGTGCAGAAGTGTGTTTTGTGTCTCTGGCTTCTGTGTTTTAACATGAACGTTGTTGTTACTAGTTATTAGGTGGCCTGCCTTTCCCATGTGGCAATTGGCTAAGCACCGTCAGAGCACTCAGAACCCTGCTTGTATCACAGCACTGCTGTACTACTGTAGATGCTAGGGTTTCTACTGACTGTGCCACAGATAGCATACTTTCTATTTGAGCAGCCAATAATGCCATTACCTCACTATGTCTGTGCTCCTATCCTTCATGCAGCACACACAGCTGATGTGCAACATGATCTATGGCACTGGCAAGTGCATGGATATCTGATTCATGACATTGCTGGAATGTTTATTTACCTAAAGGAGTAGGCAGACACCCTCTGGTACCTAGTCATGCACACCATCTGCACACCTATGTCTACTGTGATGGCCAGTATCAATGTGTTGTGAGGAACTGTCAACATCATCAACAGTTTCAACCTGGGTCTCCCGCTCACTGGCCTCATCCTGTTCACCATCTGATGTTATGTCATTCTCAGAATGGCCAGACAAGTTTCCCTCCACACCTGATGGTACATCTGCATCCACATGACTGTCAGCATCTTGGCTGGACTGTATCACCACATCACAGTCCTCTGTGCCAGGGGCCATGCTAACATGCTGAGACACATCAGATCCTACATCATGATCACTGCATGGTCTAATGGAGGATATAGATAGCTGGTATACTAAAAGAAGAGACAGATGACACAAATCAGGACAATGTGCTTACATCACATGATGGACATCATTAAATATATATGACATATATATTTCACCTTAATGTTATGGCTAATACTGACTTACCATAAGGTATTGTCTATATATGGGTCATAAAAATCTACATAACAGGGAGAAGACAATTAGGTTGCATAGCCAACATACATGACATATGTGATGAATACAAACATAACACAAGAGGGATGAACTTCAATTATTGTAGGGAAACAAAGTCAGCATTTTTAATCATATCATTGCCAGCATGGGCCATTTGAACATCATTAAAACATACAAAAGGTTTTACATAGGTTCATAGGTTAGTACTAGGCTATCAGCCAAAGGGCCTATACAAGCCTAGCCATAACAATTCCCTGGATATTTCTTCCGACAGTATTTACTTCCCTGGACCCCTGGCTAGCAGGGTGACTGACATGATCCCCTGGGTGAATTTCCTATCTCCCATCCAATCATCAAGGTTCCTTTTGAAGAGGGCCAAGGAGGTTCTCTGCTTGACATATATGAGTAGTCTATTCCAGTGTATGGGAGCCTCTGGGTCAGGAACCTATCCCTCCAGCATGTTTTATTCATTGTGATGACAAGGTTTAGATCCATAGAGCGTGTGGCTCTGAGGGATTGGGCTTTCTTTAAGTGGAGCATGTCCAACAGCTCAGGGTTTGACATGGCCTTGTATGTTAAGCAGAGATCGCCTCTGAGTAGACGATATGCCACAGAGTATAGCTGGAGTTTTTTTAGACGGTCGGCATAGGGCATCTGCTTTAGGCCTGTGATTCTTTTAGTGATGTATTTCTGTGGCCTTTCCAGCTGTTGCAGATGTCTTGTGAGGTACATACCAAATGGGGCATTATACTCTATAAAGGGTCTAGTGAGGGATGAGTACAGTGGGACAATGACCTCCTTTCTTCTGGATGAAAAGCCCATTAGTGATGAGGTGTACCACATAGAAGGATTTCCTGACTGTTCTGGTGATGTGGTTATCGAAGGTGAGACCACTGTCCACCTGTGTACCTAAGTCTCTCATCACATTTTTGATGTTTAGTGTACTGCCACCTATGTGGTAATTCATGGGTATATGTTTTTTTTCCAAATGGGATAACTATACATTTCTTGGCATTAAGCTTGAGCCCACAGCTCTGGCACCAGGCATCTGTTTCTGTAAGGATGGTAGTTCCCAGGATCCAAGTTGGATCCCCCCTTGTGGAGTGGGATTACTGTAGCTGTGTGCCACTTAGTGGGCATGAAGCCTAAGGTGAGGCTATTTTTAAACATGACACTTAGGTGAGCACCAGTTAATTTTGTAGTTCATGTAGTACACAGCCCGGGATGTCATCTGGACATACTACTTGTTTGTGCAGTTGATGAGGTTGATGCAGTCTGGCCTAGAAATGGGAAGGACACAGTATTAATGGAGGACAACAGGAGTAACAACAATGACATGTATGTAAGATAGGTAATAGCAGACCACTTTCAGGCTCCTGCTGTGAGTTTGTGTGTTCCACTGTGGATCAAACAGTGGGAAAGTAATGAGAAATACAACACAGTCATGTATGCAGGCAACAGAATACTGATAGCATGATGTGTGATACAGTAACAGGGGCTGTGGTTACGCACATGACAGACATTGCACTTGTTTGCCAGATGGCCGTTTATTGAAATACAGTGACACGTACATTGATGCAAAGTATGAACTTGCTGCAGTAACATACCTGGTCTGTCTGTACTTGCACCTGCATGACTTGGTCCCCCACTGGATGCACCTGTTGCGTACAATGTTAGGGATATATCAATATGACAGTAAACATCAGTGCCATGACATGTGGCTGAGGCAATAACAGATAATAGTCACAGTAACACAGTATAGAGACACTTACCTGCCATTCCTTGGTGTTGTCCAGACATAGATGGATGTGTGATCAATAATGCAGACTGCATTACGCATGTTGGTTGCACTCGTCTGTCTGTACTGCAGTTGTATAAGTACATTATTAAACTTAAAATTCATCATCACTCTGTGTGAATCTGTGTGCACAGCTGAAATCTGCTACTGTAAATCAGAAATGACAGTACATGAATATGTATGCAACAGCAATAAGCAGTGATTTACTCTGTACTCAGCAATATCATGGAAAGTAAGACATACATGTTCGGCCTGAATCTCCTGCTTTTATTCCACCCTGGGTATGCAGGGAAGCCAGAAATATTGTGATGTCATCGGGGTGTGTTGATGGCCCACCACCAGCTGCATCCCCTGATCTTTTATATCATCATAACCTGTTAGCTGTATGGAGGATCATGTCTGAGCAGCATCATTGACAGGCCTAACAGGATCTGTTGTGATTTCCAACCACATTAATCATATTAGTGAGATCAGTCCACACTTCATCTGTCCAAACTGTATTTCCTGCATGGCCAAGGAGTCTCCGGCCGTGTTGTCAGAGAGCATGTAGTATGACATCATTTTTCTGTGGGGACAAATTGATTACCTTAAGATAGTTGGACATCTAAAAGACAGTGATATGCAGATGGTCATATTCCTGTGGGAGCCCAGTTATGCAGATGAATATGTGGACAGTGTATGTCACCAAAACAGTACGTATTCTTCTGCAATGCAAAAGTCTATAAAACACTATCTGTGACAAATACTAATGTGACATATAAAAAGTAGCAATGCCTCCATACATAACACTAGTAAAATCAACACAACTTGTGATATCTTTAGAGGCTGTATGTGGGATTAGGACCCCTTACACTATATATCTGTTGAATGGAGGTCCAAAAACAACAGCATTATACTGCATGTATTTGTAGGCAATTTATATTAAAATACTACAGAAACTAACAATTGAATAATTTATGAAAAGCGTCAGAAAACCTCAGGACTGGTAGGCAGGGCACAGAAAGTATGGATCTTGTATATATTGAGCCAGTAGTTTTAAGACTTTTGTTAAGATCCATTAATGAAGAAATATCTGTAACAGCAAAAGAACATAGTACATATGATACTGCTGGAATCCATGGGTTTCCATACTCACACCACAAGGTGTACAGAATTATCAGTAAGAAATATGCATGATCCATAAATCTGTCTTGATGCACTGTTCTCATTTGCAATGCAAATCTGTTTATACAATTGCATATGGGAAATTACTACATGTCCTTAATGAAAATGGCAACACCTGTATGCATAAGGGTCAATCAAACATCATTCCAGTAACTTGCAACAATTTCTCTTAAAGCACAAATTTCTATAAAAATAAATCTATACAGGTACCTTTGAGAAGGAGAAACTTTAACAGATGTAATATTCCCCAAAGTACCTGACCATTCCAACAGAATTTAGAGATATATCTCTGTTCTACACACACACACACACCCACACACACACACACACACACACATATATATATATATATATATATATATATATATATATATATATATATATATATGGATCTAGGACTATTGAACGAAAGTTCAATAGTCCGAATCCACAATCACTGAAAACACTTTAACGAAAGTGCTTTCACCGAAAAAGCGCTTTCATTAAAGTGTGTTTAGAAAAACATTACTTTTACGTTTTTGCAGGGGGGCAAGCCCCCTGCACCCCCCACACCCCCCCCTACTTAAATATTCTCGCTCCAAGGTCGCACTACAGTGGGGAAAAGGGAATTATCCCTTATTCCCACTGTAGTGTGATCTCCGCAACAGGCATATTTACGCGAAAGTGCCTTTCTGTGAAAAGCACTTTTGTGCAAGTATGCCCGGCCGAATCTGTTTCGGTTATGTTGCCGTTCAGTGATCCATACAGATCCCATATATATACACACATATATATATATATATATATATAGATATATATAGATATATATCAGATAGATGCTTTGTATAACAATTAAGTAGCTAGTGTGACAATCAGCTCATTGGAATAACTAAGTAGATGTGGTAACTGCTCTTTATATATGTATGAGTTCAAATCCCATGCTGTTAATGTATTTAATAATGTTTATACTATACATAATTATGAATGCTGTAGATCATCATCATCATCATCATCCTCAGCCCCCTTTTTCTCATTTTTCTACATGGAGAGGGGTGTCATGTTAACTTGCCACCTCTCTTGATTCAATGACACACTACTGCCTTCTTCAACACTCATGCCTAACTGTTGCAGATTTTCTTTCACACAATCCATCCACCTCTTTGCTGGATGTCCTTATTTCCTCTTACCTTCTTCCTGTCTGTTCCAAATCTTCTTCACCAGATTGTCCTCTACTTTTCTGTACATGTGTCTGAACAATTGCAATCTTTTATCTTTGATCTTTTGTGCAATTGGAGCTACTTTGGCTTCTGCTCTTACGTCCTCATTTCTTTGTCTGTCCCACAATGTGCATCCTACCATCCATCTCAGGCACTTCATTTCCATTATCTCTAGCTTCCTCATCTGCTCTGCCTTTACTGCCCAGTTTTCTGTACCATACAGTAGTACTGGTCACATCACTGTGTTGCACACCTTACTTTACAGCTATATTGGCATTCTTCTATCACAGACTACACCTGAGACTCTATGCCAGTTGGCTGTAGTCTCCCTGATTCTAGCTTTGACGTCTTCATTCAGACTTCCCTTCTCCTCAACCACACCTCCCAGATACTTGAAGCTATTTACCTGTTCCACTATTTTTCTTTCTATTCTTCAATTCTCAGCTTCTTTGGATTTCCCTAGTTTGCTGCCATTACCACTGTCTTATCTGTGCTTAGTTTCATCCAATGTGCCTTCGATTTTGCATTCCATTCCCCTATATTTTGCTGACATTCCTGCTCAGATTCTGCATCTACTGTCACATCATCTGCATAAAGCAACTTTGTTGATCTGTTCCCTCCAGCCTGTTTGCTAATGTAGTCCATCACCAGTATGAACAGCAGTGTCCTCAGGGTGCACACCCACTCTGTGAGACCGAACACTGTTTATACTTGAGTCATTGGGTCCTTGTACATAGCCTGCACTAATTCTACCAATGTTTCTGGGACTTCAAACCACAGCAGTACTGCCCAAATCATCTTTCTTGGGAGCTTGTCATATGCTTTCTCCAGGTCTAGGAATGCCCTGTTGGACTCTTTCCTCATCTCTAGCTTCTTCTCAACTATCTGTCTCACTGAAAACATTGGGTCAGTTGTGCTGCATCCTGATCTGAATCTGAACTGCTCATTTCCCATCTTACCTTCTACTACTCTGCATATCCGTTTATCAAGTATGAACTCTGTAGATGTGTTTTCCAACATATAACACCATATAACAACATCATTTCACATAATTTTACTCATCATCACTGACACCTGGAACACCTAGGCCACTTATGAATGCACATTTCACAGTTATCCATTATGGTATGACAGTATTAACTGCTGTAGCGGTATATGTCTAAATACTAACTCATACATGATTTATTTAATTCATTCCTCCTAATAAAGTAACGTTTCTTCCTATAGTCCCATTTTTAAGACAAAAGGAATGCCTCTCTGACTGCTTACACATATGCATTCAGTCATGTGTTGATAGCTATTTCTTCACAGTTTAATGGCCAGTAAGTGTTGGAAGTTTCCATGTTCATCCATATTCACCCATTATCTACAGTAATTAGAATAGGAATGACAGTACCCATTTGTTAAGAAGAAGCATGAGTTATCTGTTAGAGCTTGGCCTGTAAGGACCCCACCCAACATGCTTATATTTTGGCATGCTGTAGGTTGCAATCCACATAGGGGATACATATCATTAAATTTTTATCTTGGTTTACTTCACACACAGCAGTTATATAAAGAAGAATATCTGACATATCGATATTAATGTTTATTTTGTGCATGGTTTTGAATAACTCAGTTATTCATCAAATTACTATGCATATGCCCATAATCTGTAACATTCTGTTAAAATTAGCTCTTTAAATGCAGGGTTAGTACAGCAGTAGCTGTTTGTTAAAAATAAATATACTTGGCCTGGAAGGAAACTGGACAGCATATCTATATTTGGAGTGCTGTGGATTCCAATCCACAAAGCGGAAACATATAACTAAATTATCCTGGTTTACTTCACACGTAGCAGTTATGTAGAGAAGAATATTACATTTATTGATATTAACATTTATTTGTGTATGGTTATGAATAACTCTATTACTCGTCAAATTCCTACAAATATGCCTGCAATCTGTAATGCTCTGTTAACAGCAGGTCTTTAACTGCAGGATTAGTAAAGTTTGCTTCAGAGTGTTATATGTCTGACAAAGTTTTTTGCAATATGGTATTATTTTCAAAAGTGATGTCAGGTGCTGTTTTATCATTAATTATTACATTCACTTCAAGAAGCACATTATCCTTACCTTTTGAGGGAATGGGATGGGCAAACTTATAGTTGAAATGCAGAGCAGAGAAGATGTATGTATTTGCTTTGTGATGTGCATTTTGCCAAAGAATATCTTAGTTCTCACACATACCTATTGTGTCCTCATATAGCAACTTATATGGTTCTGTTAACAGAATCTCTGTGATACATGACACTATCACATTGTCTGAGGAACGTATGTTTTCCATTACCGTTAATGTCTTTTCACTGCATTCATAGTACACATTTCAGCCAAGATGGATTAGCTAGGCAGGTAGATTTCAAGGTTAGAGTTTGGATGTGCATTACAGTTCCAGGTTTGAATATCATGTTCTGTAATCTATGTTCAAAGATGTAAAAGCTTGTATGTAACCTTGAAAAATTAGTGTGGTGATTATCTTTTGTTCTTCAGAAGTAAATTTTCTAGAACCATATCTGAGAAAAGTGTAACACTGTTATTTGAGGAATGCATCATTCATAGTTGCTCTTTTCTTCAGGCAAAAAAGGCAAAACCAGAAATTGTGCCCTGTGCATTGAGCGGAATTACAGACTTGAAAAGCAATGGAGAGAGAGAGGTATGTTGATTACTTTTTCTTTTTTGTTAAATGAAATGCATCTATCCCTTGTTACAAGCCTGTATTTTTCACATGACCATGTATATTGCTTAGAATGCATGAATGCCCATCATGCATTAGTAAGGTAAGTGAAATAATCACATTATAGCTGTGCTTAAAACTCTGATTTAAAGCAAAAAATGCTGAAATGCCATTTTATTAAGCCATTTTTTCTGCAGACAATTTTTGAAATGTATTGTACAACCTAAATGACAATCAGGTTGGTGTATCTGTTACATATATTTGGATGTGTATGTTTTGCAAGCAAGTCTTCTTATTTTGATTGTTGTCTATAATGCATGTTTTGGCATAGTTATATGTGGGGTGGTACTTTCCAGTGATTGATTTGTTCATAGTCTGCTTATTCACAGACTGAATGAGTATTTTTGGTGTCCATTTTTGCAGACTGTGTGGTATGCCCTACAGTTTAACATTAATATTGCATCTGCCCACAACATTCTTGTATCCCAGATTTGTAGCCGCTTGTGCAGATAGAGGTTTCTTTGCAACATTTCATAATTGGCAAGCCCTTCAGTTTAAAACTGGTATTGCATCTGCCTACAACACCTTGGGTGTTTTTGTTAAAACACACTTGCATCCTATGTTTGCTGATACTTGTGCAAATAGTTCTTTGTAACATTTCATAATCAGCAAGCATCATTAGGATGTTTGATTTTGCAGGCTACTGATTGATACTAAGTTTAAGTAAATAATGCATACAGTTGTACAAATACAATACCATTAGTACAACATATATTGCATTGTCATATATCACAGGCTATGGTGACTGAACATAATAAATATATGTTGGTGTTGTATTCATTATATTAATGTGTGTTCAACCAGTTTATCATGCTGCCTGGCTCAGATGTTTGTTATATGGCTTGTCATGTTTCCACAACATTGTCATCTCACTTTTAACAATTGCACTTGGTGGTTGTTCATATGAATCACTACATGCTGAGACTTCAGTTTATACATTCATATATTTTTATTATGTTAATGACCCATGGGAGGGCTTTTCTCAACATAGGCAAGTTTTCATGAAAGAATAATTATGTCCTGTATCCAACTAGGACTTTGAGGGCCAGGCATATATAAGGTACCTCTGACCATAATGGACATGGGTGACAGACTTGGTGTAAATTTCCAATTCCCCATCCATTGGTCTAGGCAGTGGTTAAATTGTGTAATAGACGAAATCAACTTCACACAGATTTGAACCCTGTTCATAGGAGGTGCAGTCTGAAGACACATATCTGTCTCTCCAGCATGTTCTGTTTAAATCACAGACAAAATTCTGGTCCTTAGACCTTGTATTTCTGGTACTATTTGACTTATAAATATGCAGGATATTCCTAACTGTGGTGTTTGTAGATGCCGTGTAAGCCAGTCTTAAGATTACCTCTCAGAAATATATATCAAAGTAGAGGTCTTTAAGGCCCTCTGAGTAAGGCAGGTTTGTTAAGCCTTGTATTCTCTGCTTATTGAACCACTGAGGTAGTTGTAGTTTCTATATATGCCTGGTCAGGTACATACTGAAAGGAACATTGTACTCTATGATTGCTGTAATAAGGACAGACTACAGTGGGATAATGACCTTTTGGACCTTGGTGTCAGGCCCTTACTTATAACTTCTGCAACTCAAAAGGATTTCCTCACCACTGTGGCTACATGATGGTAGATGGTAAGGCTACTGTCTACATGTGTATGTATTTTCCTGACTACTGGGTGAACTGTTGGGGCTGTTTTATCAATATGTTAATTATCTGTGATGGTTTATTTTCCAAAGGGTACAGTTAATCAAGTCTTAGAATTGATTTTAAGACCATAGCTTTGTCACCATTTGATAGTCAGAGATAAAACTTCTTGAAGAATGCTTGTGTCTGTATTGGGAGTCAGAGATAACCTCCAGCTTGCAATCATCCGTAAAGTTTGTCAGCTATAAACTTTCACCATTTGCTTCCACTTCAGAGAAATAGATGTCATAAGCAATTGTCCCATTAGTGAGCCATGGGGGGCTCTGCTAGCGACTGATCTCTTGGTGGAAGTGGCCTCACCTATTTTGACCTCCTAGTTCCTATCAGTGGGCCATTTGGCTATCCAGTTGGGGAGATAAAAGGGTTTATGCATTTTACTTAGCTTGTCTATAATGCTTAAGTTGTGTGTTGGCCAGGTTGAGGTAAGCTGTGTGCACACTCTTCCCCTCATCCATTGCTTTGTTGGCCCTCTCAAAGAAGCCCACCAGATGTTATAGGCATGACCTTCCTTTAACAAAGCAGAACTGGGATAAGGCCAGTGTTTGCATGTTACCTATGTCTTCATTTATCATGACCAAGATGATTCTTTCTATGGCCTTACATACTTATGGACCTGTATTTATCCTGATCAGTTGTTGGAAATCCTTTGTGCAGGGGAATGACTCTAGACATCTTCTGTTATTCTGGCAGGAAAACTGAATGTAGGCTTCAGTTGAAAAATGTTTCAAGTGGACCCAGAGAGGTCATGTTTCATGCTGTCTAGTAAGTAGCCTGGGATGTTAAGGGGGGCCATTGATGCAGTGTATTTTACCTTGGAAAGTGCATTTAAGAGCTGTTACCTAGTGATGGTTATCTGGAATGTGGTATACAGTATTTCTTTTGGATTATCAGGTGGTGAGTGGGGGAAGAAATTTTGGCTGAACCTCACATTTACATGCACACACACACATAACTGCTCAGTGAACACATGCAAGGAAAAAAGAAAGAGAATGAAGACATACTTCCATGCACTCAAATGAACAGTTTACTGAGGCAGACAACATTGTTAAACAGTGCAAGTCACAATAATACTGTTATGTTGATGTTTACGAGCTTTTTTTTTTCAACGTTCAGTTATGTCAATGTGGCAAGAGGCAGTGTCAGGCATGCTTCCATTCAACTGTACTTGCTTTGCTTATGCTTGCCATGCTTTATGCTGACCATTCAAATGTTCAGGTGATGTCATGATTCCCACTGGTAACCTGTGTTATGCATGACATTGCACGGCCTTGATTGAACTGCTCACATTAGTGATGGATACATTCTACCTGATATGTTCTCGTGTTTTTCATGTCCATAACTATAGATAAAGTGACATGGAAAATGTAAAAGGTACATTAAGAGCAATTCACTAGCAGCATGTGTTAATTATATAATTCTGTCACTTGCTAATTTTTGCATTATTTACAATTAACCTGCATTTTAAATAAGACGTTTGATGCATGCTACTACACCTTCAGTCTCATATTTGTATTTGCAGAGGACACAAGTGGATGGTACATTTATTAAGTATGCTAGATTGCAGATATGCACATCAGTTTCGTATTGAGGTCATCTATGAACTTCATGAGAATGTGCTGCATGATAGACAATTGCTTTTCATTTTTTGTCATTTTTGCAATTCATCTTGACAGTGCATGGGACCTGTGGATGTTCACCTATCAGACACAGATGATGAGCACATGTCAGACCACTTTCAGAGTCCTCAGTTGATGATGTTAATGATGACAATGGTGATGTGGAAGCTGGTCCTGCATCTCCCTGAGTCATCATGTTTGCTGCACCCAAAGAGGAGATGATGTCAGGACTGGAAAAGAAACTGTTATCGGGACAATATCTAGGAGGTTGTGATGAATGCATTTTGAACACAGATAAAATACATGATGGGGACCTTCTTCTAGGATATGGCAAGGGCTATGAACAACTCATTCAGGAAGATAGCCTGTAAGGTCATTCATAAGGTTCAGCCCCATCAGCCTGATCTCTCTAGTCCATAAGAATTGTCTGTGTGCTCCAATTATGTTATGTTGCCAACGTGCTGATTGCCATATAACTGCTTGGACAGTATATGCACTCTTATGCATGCATACCATGTAGCTGACCCGCTATGTTATCATTGTTTGCCATTTAATTAAGTTTCAATGCAGCATAACATGCAATAACACATTACACTTTCCTCCAACATTCAACTCTTTATGCATTGTGGCAATTAACCTGCAGCTACTTCTGCATCAAGTAGCCTGTAAACATGTGCTTTACGGAGGGAAAAAGAGAGACAACTGATGTTGTCCATAGTCCAGCACTACCACTGTGATATGTTTATATCTGTGTATTGCCATGTCATATATGTGCAACAGATGGACATGTCAACTCTCATGTGTTTTGGATGACAGTTGTCATGCTGTCTCGCTGGCATTATGTGGTGGTGTGTGCCATGTGTTGGCAATGCTGATGCCATGTGGGGTCATATACAGGTATGTCATAGCTATGGGTAGTCCTACTTTTCTGACTGCATTAAAATTTAGCATTAATGTATGCATACTTTTACAGATAATTAATTCTGTAACAGTAGATTATGCCATGTTTGTTGTATCTTAAATTTCCACGTCCATTACTTATTCGCATACGTTCACACATTCCAGAAATAGCTGTATACATTAACTGATTCTACATGTCTCTGCACATAGTAGTATCCATAGTGACACAGAATTGTACCTTTGACATGTGAGCATTTTCCAACGTATGGCTGATGCATTGTAATGATGCTCACAGGAGTGTCGTCTGATCAGTAATGAGCTGGGTGTGTGACATACAGCTGTGTTTGGTTATTCAACATTTGAATGAAGGCATATGTGTATGTGCTTGAAGTTCATAGCTTGCTTACATATACATGATGATGTTACATGATTGCACATTACTATGTATGTGTGATTTGTACATGGCAATTTCTGTGGATATCAGTAATTATTCTGCCCATGTGGCATACATTTTTCATTTGCTTAACTGTATTTTGGATTGGCTCCTAAACATACCTCTCAACCTCTTAGAGCAAGAAATCTTAACAAAGCCATAAATAATGCGGGGAGACAAAGGCCAAAAAATGGGGACACTTTTTAAGTATTGCTCTTACAAACCTAGAAGTTGATAGAATAATGTGTTTTGCATTAGCATACATGTTCTGAAGGGTAACAAGTCTGAAACTCAAATGCCTGTCTTTATTTTCTGACTTCAACCCTCAGTGACTTATAAATGATTTGCCAGAAAAACTACAATTTTATGAGAAACAGACCAAAAATATGAGGCAGAAATCTGTACGTTATGTGAAAATCTGTACAGTTGAGAGGTATGCTTGTACAGCACCCTGGGTGCTGTAAACATGCATTTGCAGTGTGTCAACCTTCCTTGTCCTGCTTTTCCCTGATGTGGGAACAGGTTGTCCACTTTCCTTCCACCTTTATAGTTCCGTACTATATTTTGCATATATGTTTGCCTTTGTGCAATTATTGACCTTTGCCACATATTATGTTATTGACATGGTGAACATGTGCCAAACATATGGACATTTTATGATGTGGGGTATCTGCACACAAGTTGCAGGCTACGTCTTGCAATATTTCCTTGTTCTTGTTATACTTTTGTGTCAACCAGTGTACATTGTTGAAATCTATGTGCACAACCTGATATATTTTTTAAAAAGTAGTGTTTTATTTTTGTAAATATTTTTACATGTAATTGGTGTTTGTATGTGTATTGACCTTGATTTAATGTATATTCCATTTAGGCCACCAACAGTAATACATATACGCCTTCACCTGTGGGTTGCCTTTGATATGGCATATGTTTGTGACACACATGAATTCCATTACACGTTTGTTGGGGTTGCGCACACTTACTTGTGTATTGAGTAGCTATTTTGCTGCTTTGTTGCAGTACTGCTGTTTGGCACTGTGTGCGGTTGCTTGCCTCTGACATATATGGTCAGAGGTTTTGTTCTGTCCTCTGCTGGAGTGATCTAGTATTGTTAGACCTGCATTTGGTCATCTGTGATGTTGCACTGCTGATAGACTACTTGGATATGTATTTATTTATCCAGTTTGAACAATGATCCTTATTTATCACCCTACAACACACATCTACCTTTTTTCTTCATTTCACCATGGCTGGCATGCATCCCTACCCTTTTTGACAACTTTCCATTGCTCATGTTGTGCAATGTGCTGTTTATATAACTTATCTGTCCTCACTGTATTTTTTCCAACCTTTGTCTGTCATGTATTGTGATATCTGTTATATGGGTATACCTTCTGTGATTTCCTTTTCCTCCTCTTTCCCTATCTTTATCTTTCCTTCTATTCTTAAAAAAATGGGGCCAATTTCCCTCAGAATTTCCTATTCAAACATCACTCTTATGTGTCCATCTTCTTCACCCATACCCCACATCTTCTTCTCTATCTCCACTTTCCTGTGCATTACTTGTGTTCCTTCAACTTAATTTTTTTATTAGAAATTTTATGGATTTCGTCAGAATCCCTAAGTGCAAGCTGGCATATTTTACTAGCACATGTCTTATGGTGATATTGATAGTTGTCTTTAACCTTACTGGACAGATTGTTGAAGATATGTATTACAAACGGCACAGAGCTTGCAAGCAAGTAAAGTTTATAAGTAAATGAATTATGGCAATATCCTTAGTTGACTCTAAAGTTTCTAGACAGATTTCTGAAAATATGCATTACAAATGCCATTACACTGGGGTAATTAGCATTCTTCTATAATAACAGAGTCAGTTATATTCTGTGGTTTTCCTTAAGCTTACTGGAGATATTCTGTTATAGATATGTATGTATGATTGTCAGGATGCTTGAATTGTGATGATTCTTCTGTAACTTTGTTAATGTGCAAGACACTTTGAAAGCAATTTTTCATTACTTATGGATTACTTGCAGGTATGTTTAGTGTACCATTGTTACTGAGATATTCCCTTGTGTGCCAAGGTATTCTAAGTTCACTGTGACACATTTACATATCACATTGTTATCCATGACTTTAGTGTTGATATTGGTGCAATGCATCGAATTCCACAAGCATTCTGGAGAACTTTGATACCATGATTGTGTATATAATACGTAATATATCTTAATGTGATATGGAACAATAGAAGCAACAAAATACTTTAGCAGTGATCCTTTGTTTAAGTACATTTATTTATTTATTTTATACATTTGCTAACTTGGAAGTTCAAGCTATGAAATCTATTTTCATTATTTTCTGCAGAAAAAAAAGATCTCCAGCCAAAAAAAACAAAACTCTGTCTGTAATACATAATACATAAAACAGAATAATCATAAAACAAGAATATTGTTAGATTACATACAAAGATGCAGTTATTAGTTCATATTTGCAGATATAGTTCATAGTAAACATATACGCAACACATGATAAAGATGTTCATATGTATGTACTTCAATATAGATAAATAATCTAATAATCAGTAATGCAATGGATGTGAGCATGTTTTACCCTGCATATTCCTTGGCTTCCTTGAAAGTCATCTTACTTTATGTATCGATAAAGGTGGAATTCTAAAATACGTTTTTTGTTGGCTGCCTAAGCACAAGACCACCAGTGGATGTCCAGACACCTTGAAAATCAAAATGCAATTCCTTAAAAAAAGTCAAATTGTGAAACTTGCTGCTGTTATATATACTAAGCCTTTTCTTGTGATTGGGGGGGGGGGGCAGCAGTCCCACTGTAGGTGCCCTGTGCCCCCCATACCTGTGCTATTCATGAATATTAATGCTGAGTTTACTGCAATTTGTAGAAAGGAGAACCCTCGTAATATAGCAGCCTTAGACTTCATGCATATCCCTTCAATTGCACTTATAGTTGCACAGTTCCCCAGGTCACAATCATTGTCCTTACACTTTTAACTACACTAACCCTTTTGTCTTATACTGTTGTACTGTAGGTCATCCAGAATGCTATGGACTCATAGTGGTGATATTTTGGGTATTTTCAGACCTTTATCTATTCAATAAAATTTAAAATATATATATATATATATATATATATATATATATGATGGGAAGGTAGAATTCTTTAACAGGTATGTCTTCCTTTCAGACTCACAATATGGCTTTTGTTACTGTGGAAATACACGTGCAATATACTCTACAACAGATAATCCCTGGGATTCACAAAGGCTTACCACCATGTGGTAGGTTCCCCATAGCAGTAAGCTCCAACAACTCAGAGACTGCTCTCACGCCATGGTTTTCCCCAGAAGTGGCCATAAAGCAGGATCGCAGTCAAGCTGGGCAATCTCCTTGCTAATACAGCAGTCCAGTGGAGTGGATAAGCAAGCAATAATGCCCAACAGGGTATGCGTTATTGTGCAAATAATGTCCTCCCAGGGGTGTGCTGAGGCCCAACTCTGAAGTCCTGGAGTGCACTATTGTTCTTAGACAATGATCTATCTGTTACATTGTTTTCAATTCCTTTTTTTTTTCTTTTTTTTTTATTATAGATAGATATAGATATATTTTAATACTTTTGATGCAAAATAGCTCCTCCACCGAATGTTTCAAACTTGGTGTAGCACAATGTAATTGTTGTTGGAGGAAGTATTTTACATCCAAAATATAAATCTGGTAAGTATTTGACATCTAGACACTCACACTCATGAACATACACACACACACACACACACACTCAGATGTGCTTTTAAAACTGCACATGATTACACTGCCAGCCATTAGAAATTCCATACCTCCATACCTGTGAAATGTCCAGATTTTTTGCCTCAATTTTTTTTGTTACATTTGTGTTTCAGACTTTCATATGCTTCAGAAAATGTGTATTAACATAATTCATGTTATTATAGCAACTTTCTAATTTTATAAGAGCAATATTAAAAATCTGTCCCTATTTTTGAGGATTTGCCCCACACTATTTTAGCCTTTGTCCCGATTTCTTGAGATAAGAGGTTGAGACTTATACATACCTCTTTATTGTGAATGATTTGCATCTACAACTTGATCTCTCTCTCACTCTGTCTGACACACATACACACTCTTCTGTTTTCATGTACGTAAACACCCATATACACACAGAAACATAAACACACTCACACACATACACACCCACTTTTGTCATTTTTTTTTTTATCCATTTGTTTTAATTTTGCACTTGCCAAACTGCAAAAGCACTGCTCAGGGAGTGTAAAATAATGGCTACCGTTAGCTCCTTTACAATCTGAATTTGTGAAGTGTCGACTCATTTTTCAGTGGGCATTATCTGTACATTAACATCCTGCTGGAGAGTGGTCATTATCCAATCAGAGTAGCGATGCACAGATCACCCATTCTCTAATGCTAATTAGCTATGCAATCTACCCTATAAATGCAAACAGCTAAGGATTAACTTGGCAGAGTGAATCAGATAATTGCTCTGAGTTTATTGTTTCTCTTATAGGAAAAAATATATGCTTTATTTTGACGACATACACATCTTACCATGTGGGGGATGAATTTAGTTGAATGGATCTGGGTATGTGTTTGTGTGTATGTCTGTGCATCTTTGTCTATCTGTCTGGATGATTGCATTATGGGAGGTAGGTTTGGGATGCTGAATGGGTGCATATGTGTGTGTGTGGGGAGGGGGGTGAGGGTTTCTGTGAGTATGAGCAAGAGTGTGTGAGGGGTACGGATACTTAAATTTGTGTGTGGGGGGTGTGCGTGCACGCGCGCGCGAGTGTGTGTGTGTGTGTGTGTGTGTGTGTGTGTGTGTGTGTGTGTGTGTGTGTGTGTGTGTGTGTGTGTGTTTGTGGGGTCTATATTAGAACACTGGACATTTGAAATGTTGGGTGTTCTAATATCGACCCATTTTCAGTGAACGCTGAAAATATTGAAGTAACAGGAAACCGAATTCTTTCCTAGGGAAAGAATTTGGTTGTCTGTTTCTGTTGCTTTGGTATTTTCAGTGCTCTGGTGGAAAGTTACGGGCCGGGTTCAGGTAAGTGTGCAATTGTGTGGATGTGTGGGTTAGGGTGGGTTAGGTGAGCTAGGGTTAGAGCACGGGTCAGGTAAGTGTGCGATTGTGTGGACGTGTGGGTTAGGGCAGGATAGATGAGTTAAGGTTAGGGCGCGGGTGAAGTGACTGTGCGATAGTGATGGACCTTAGGGTTAGGGTTTGGGTTAAGGTAAGTGGATAGTTAGTGGTGTTTGTGTAGTTTAGTGTAGGGTTAGGTGTTAGAGTTTAGGTGTATGTGTGTGGATTGCTGTTTGTTTGGTGTGCTTGTGTTGTGTGTATGTGTTTTGGAACAGTAAATTTTTTCCCTAGGAAAAAAATTGCTGTTCCGAATGTTCAGTGTTTTTTTTTTTCAATTGCTAGGGTTCTATATTAGAACACTCAACATTTTGAATGTTCGGTGTTTTAATATACACCCTGTTTGTGTACAAGTCCCTTTTTAAGCCTAGCCATGCATCCCAAATCTCTGACAAGTTCTGATATCCTTGATAAGTGTAAGCATGGGCCTGAGAGATGAACCATTTACAGGTTACCTGTTTGCGTTAGAGACATAGGTACCAAACTAGGGATGAATTTCCCATTTCCCATCCAATTGTCCAAGTTGCACTTGAATTGGGTTTGGGAAGAACTCTGCTTCACATGGATGGGGAGCCTGTTCCATAGATGGGGTAGTCGCTGGGATACATACCTATCAATCCAGCAGGTCCTATTTATATCACAGGCAAGGTTTAAGTCTTTAGAATGGTTAACTCTGGTACTGTTTGTTTTGTGGATATGCAGGAGGTCTGTCAGAGTGGGGTCTGACAATGCCCTGTATGCCAGGCATAGATATCTCCTCAAAAGCCTGTAGGAGACAGAATACAGGGATAGGGCCTTGAGGCAGTCTGCATAGGACATATTACTTACACCCTGCAGTCTTTTAGTGAGAAGCCAATGTAGACTTTCCAATTGCTGGATATGTCTGGTTAGGTACATACCAAAGGGGGCATTGTACTCAATGATAGGTCTGATGAATGCCGAATACAGTGGAACAATGATTTCCTTGGACTTAAAGTGGATATAAAAAGTTTACACACCCCTGTTAAAATGCCAGGTTTTTGTGATATAAAAAAATGAGACCACAATAAATCATTTCAAAACTTTTCCCACCTTTAATGTGATCTATAACCTGTACAATTCAATTGAAAAACAAACAAATCTGTTACTGGGAAAAATATAAAAAATAAAAAACGTACAATAAGCTAGTTGCATAAGTGTGCACACCCTTAAACTAATACTTGGTTGAAGTACATTTTGATTTAATTACAGCATTCATTCTTCTTGGGTACACAGCTGCCATTAATTAAAGAGACTCTGATTTAACCCCAAATAAAGTTCAGCTGTCCTGGCAGGATTTTCCTGACATTTACTTAGTTGCCTGCTACAGCAAAAGCCATGGTTCGCAGAGAGCTTACAAAGCATCAAAGGGATTTCATTGTTGAAAGTTATCAGTCAGGAGAAGGGTACAAAAAATTTCCACAGCATTGGCTATACCATGGAGCACAGTGAAGACAGTCATCAAAAAGTGGAGAAAATATGGGTCAACAGTGACGTTGCAAAGAACTGGACATCCCTCCAAAATTGATGAAAATGTAAGACAAAAACTGGTCAGGGAGGCTGCCAAGAGACCTACAGCAACACTGAAGGAGCTGCAGGAATTTCTGGCAAATACTGGTTGTGTACTACATGTGACAACAATCTCCCGTATTCTCCATATGTCTCGACTATGGGGTAGGATTGCAAGATGGAAGCTTTTGCTTACACAGAAAAACATTCAGGCCCAGCTAAAATTTGCAAAACAATACATCAAGTCTCCCAAAAGCATATGAGAAAATGTGCTATGGTCTGATGAGACCAAGGTTGAACATTTTGGCCACAATTCCAAAAGGTACGTTTGATGTAAAAACAACACTTCACATCACCAAAAGAACACCAGCCTCATGGTGAAGCATGGTGGTGGCACTATCATGCTTTGGGGTTGCTTTTCTTCAGCTAGAACTGGGGCTTTAGTCAAGGTGGAGGGAATTATGAACAGTTCCAAATGCCAGTCACTTTTGGCCCAAAACCTTCAGGCTTCTGCTAGAAAACTGAAGATGAAGAGGAATTGCACCTTTCAGCAAGACAATGACCCCAAGCATACATCCAAATCAACAAAATAATGGCTTCACCAGAAGAAAATTAAAGTTTTGGAATGGCCCGGCCAGATCCCAGACATAAATCCAATAGAAAATATGTGGGGTGACCTGAAGAGGGCTGTGCACAAGAGATGCCCTCGCAATCTGACAGATTTGGAGCACTTTTGCAAGGAAGAGTGGGAAAATATTGCCAAGTCAAGATGTGCCATGCTGATAGACTCCTTCCCAAGAAGACTGAATGTTGTAATTAAATCAAAAGGTGCTTCAACAAAGTATTAGTGCCAGGGGCCATTAGCTAAGTACACACCTATGAACCTATAAACCTATTAGTTTAAGGGTGTGCACACTTATGCAACCAGCTTTTTGTACATTTTTTATTTTTTATATTTTTCCCCTAACATATTTGTTTGTTTTTCAATTAAATTGTACAGGTTATAGGTCACATTACAGGTGGGAAAAGTTTTGAAATGATTTATTGTGGTCTCATTTTTTTTATATTACATAAACCTGGCAGTTTAACAGGGGTGTGTAAACTTTTTATATCCACTGTAGATGCCATACCTTTGTTTATAAGTTGTACAACATAGAATGATTTGCTCCCCACTGTAGACACGTGATGATCAAAGCCTAGATTACTATCTATTTGTGTCCCTAAGTGCCTGACTACTGGGTCAACTCTAAGAGGTGTGTTGTCAATATAATAGTTACCAGGGATGGATGACTTCCCAATTGCATTTCTTGGCATTTAGTTTTAATCCATGGCTTTGACGGGAGTTGTTTATCTCTGTCAGCCCTTCCTGGAGAACATTTGTGTCAGTGTCAGATTCAATGACAGCTCCTAATTTGCAATAATCTGCAAATTTAGTCACCCAGAGACCACTGACATTGGTCTTGACTTCTGAGAAGTAAATGCCAAAAAGGAGAGGTCCAAAGACTGATCCCTGAGGGACTCCACTTGTGACTGGCCTTTTTGTAGAGGTGGACTCCTTAATTCTAACTTCCTGAGTTCTATGAGCCAGTTGGCTATCCACTGGGTGACATACAGGTTTGTACCTAACCCCTTTCATTTATCAACAATGCCTGAGTGGGGTATTGTGTCAAATGCCTTGGCCAGGTCAAGGTAGGCAGTGTGAACCATTTTGCCCTCATCCATTGCTTTGTGACCTTCTCAAAGAAATCCACCAGGTTGAGTAGGCATGATCTGCCCTTGACAAAAACAAACTGGGTTGGGTCCACTGCCTGGAGGTTTACTATCTCTACTGATCATCTCCATGATAATTATTTCCATGGCTTTACATATAAGACTAGTGAGACTTAAGGATCTGTAGTTTCCAGGGTCTGTAGATGACCCACCTTTGTGCAGAGGGATGACTGTTGTCGTTCTCCATTCATGAGGCATGAAGCCTGTTTGGAGGCTACAGTTAAATAGTAATTCCAGAGGCCCTGATAGGTCATGTTTCATGCTATTTAGAAGGCATCCTGGGATATTGTCTGGGCCCATTGATGCAGTGTCCTTGGTCTTAGAGAGAGCATTAAGAACTGGTTCCCCAGTGATAGTAGGGGGAGTTATATCTGATGATATTTCATCAGGGAAGTTGAGGGGAGAGGTAAAGTTGGAGCTGAATTTATCATCCAGGAGGTTTGCTATATCTTCTGGCTCAGTATAGGTGTCTCCATTTACAATGAGCTCTGCACACAATTGTGTATTGCCTTTGAGGTTGTGGACATAGCTAAAGAATGCTTTGTGGTTGTCCTTGGCTTAGGAGACCAAACTTACCTCAAAGTTAGCTTTGCTAGACTTTATTTGTCATCTGAGTTGTTTGTTTAGTTTGATGAGAGTGCTTTTATCCTGCTGGGTGCTGCACCTCCTAATTTTTGCCATGATTTTCTTCCTCCTGTTATACATCCAAATGATTTTGTGATTCAACCAGGGTGGCTCGTTCTGTACTTCCTGGTGGGTACAGCTGCCTCTATTCAGCTATTAACATGCTTGTATAGGGTTTCTGTGAACAGTTCTGCATAGGCAGAGGTGTTCACTGGGGTTATGGGGGCTTGAAATTGTGCCAGGTTCTCACTTAATAGCAGGAGGTTAGCCTTAGAATAGTTCCTGAATATTCCTGGTTTAGCCTGGTGTCCAGGTTTGATTTTTACTTCAAAGGAGACCATTTTGTGGTCTGACCTTATCAGGGAAGGCATTACAGTAGGGGATGTGCAGCACTCTCCCATATTAGTGAGGACCAGATCCAGTATAGTGGTCGCACCCCTGGTTAGTGTATTGACTATCTGGTTCAAGGAGTTTGTGTTTACAAAATCCAGGAATCTCTATCCATGTACATTTGATGTAGTATAGAATTCCCAGTTAATAGTGGGGTAATTAAAGTTACCCATGAATATATTAAGTTGGATGGTTAGTGTTTCTAATAAGTTTAAATACATGGTATGGGCTCCCTGGGTCATAGAGTGGGACCTGTAGCTTGCAAGGAAATGGTATTGGATTTTACCTATGGTGATTTGAACATGGAGCAGCTCAAGTGCATTGTCCTGTTTGACCAGCCTTGAAGTATATTTATTTTTGATGTAAATAGAGACACCTCCACTTTTAGTCACAATCATTTTCAGTGGAACATTACATAGCTCATTTAAGTCCTGCTTTCTGTTAAACCTCATTCCTCCCCTATATGTATTGTTCCCACAATTCCCAATTTTTCCTATGTAGTTTGCTTCAATTTTGATATACACAAAAAGTCATGGTTTATATTCCATCTTGCTTCACCATAATCCATGTTAGTCTTGCAAAGCCGAAATTACAACAAAACAGCAGGGCTAATCATGTCATGTATAAGCCGTCACAATACCAATGGCTTACCTAAAGTATCTGCATTGTCCCTGCCAAAATTAAACTAATAATAATTGTAATAATAATAGTAATAGCAATAATAATATTAATAACAAAAATCATCATCATCATCATCGTAGTCACATTAATGTATTTTTATTGCATAAAAACAGCAATAATAGCTTATATTCCAGCTCACCCCACCCAAATACACATTAATCTTGCAGTTCCGGAATTACAGTAGCAAAACTTGACCCGACCCAGTTTGGCTTTGTTAAGGGCAGATCATGCCTACTAAACCTGGTTGACTTCGAGACAGTCACCAATGCCATAGATGAGGGAAAGCTGGTTCACACAGCCTACCTTGACCTCGCCAAGGCATTCAACACCATTCCCCACTCGGGTATTAAAGAAAAACTCACCAGCCTGAACAGAACTCACACGGTATGAATAGCGGGCTCCAGGTCCGACTCTAAACCAGTCACAAATGGTGTCCCACAAGGCTCAGTCCTGGAACCCCTACTGTTCAGCATATACTTCTCTGAAGTGCAGGCAAACACAGGAGGACTATGGCTAACCAAGTTCGCCAATGACTGCAAACTGGGAGCCATAATTGACTCTCCGGCTGACACGGACATCCTCCAAAAGGGCCTTACTGAGACGGACACCTGGTGTCAAAGTCATGGCCTCATGCTAAATGCCAAAAAACGCATAGGCATCCCATTTGGGAAAAACAAAACACCCATGAATTACCACATAGGTGGCAGTCCCCTTAATACAGAAGCGGTAATAAGAGCTCTGGGGACCCAGGCAGATAGCAATCTCTCCTTTGACAATCATATTGCCAAAGTAGTTAGGAAATCCTTCTGTGTGGCCCATCTAATTACTAAAGGGTTCACATCTAGAAATAAAGAGGTTATAGTGCCCCTCTACTCGTCACTCATTAGACCCATCATAGGGTACAATGGCACATTTGGGATGTACCTCACAAGACACTTCCAACAGCTGGAAAGACCACAAAAGTAGCTCACCAAGAGGATTACTGGCCTCAAACATATGTCCTATGCAGTCCGACTGAAAAAACTCAGGCTGTACTCAGTGGCATATTGCTTACTCAGAGGTGATCTCTGCCTGACTTACAAAGCCATGTCCAACTCAGAATTGATGGACATGCTCCACCTAAAGAAATCCAAGTCACTGCGAGCCACATGCTCTAGTGAGCTAAACCTCACCACAACAATAAATAGAACATGCTGGAGGGATAGATTCCTGTCACAGAGACTCCCCATGCTTTGGAACAAAATTCCAGATTACATCAAGCAGAGCCCCTCACTAACACTTTTCAAGAGAAACCTTGACGAGTGGATGGATAACAGAAAATACACCCCTGGGATCACTTCATTGGCTCTGCTTGACAGAGGATCAGTTAATTAATCAATGGGGTGATGAAAGCCGACACACTCTGGCTAGGCTTATAAATGCCCTCAGGCAGATAGCCTAGTACCTACCTATGAACCTATGAACCTAAAAAGCAGGGCCATTAGTTTCATTCAACCACAGCCCCCATCCCTTTGGTCTCCCCACAGTATCTGCTTTGACACTGCAGGTTAAAAGAAAAAAGAAAATATGGTTACATTAATGCATTTTTCCACATAAACGATAGTCAGAGCTTGTAATCATTCTTACTTCACCCAAATACATGATAGTCCTGAAAAGCCAGTTACAACAATCATTTCATCCACAAACAACCCCTATGCCCATGACCTACCTAAAGTATCTGCTTTGACCTTGCCTTGATAAAAAATAATGTTTATATTAATGTATTTTTGGGGCACACAAATAGTCATGCCCCGGCATTCATGAACCTTGCGCCAGGCGCCAGCATAGCGTCGGCGTTATAACGCCAAATATGGCTGCTTAGCGATTCAGGTATGAATGAATTCCACGTGCACTACCGGCGTGCGCCGGACCGTCCCCGCCCCCGGCGTAGGTATGCAAAACACACTGTGTGCGGTATTGCACCATGCAAATGAGGGCAATAGCGATCCACGGCGGCGAGGCGAAGGTAAGGCACGGCAATGTAAACCAAAAAACGGTTTACATTTACCCAAACATACCGGAGGAGTAACGGAAGGCTGTCAAAGTCAGGTATCATATAGGTGCAATATGCCAATGTGGAAAGGCACCGAGAATGTCCAAAGAAAATATGCACAAAATGTAAAAATGACATAAATGGCACGTGACGTAGAAAGAACAGCAGACCCCGGGATGTGTGCACAGAAGTTGTAAAGCAATGAAATAATATGATAATGTCCGAAAAGAGCATTAGAACACAAATCAGCTGCACAGCCACCACACACCATAGTATGTATGTAAAGCTGCAACCCCAGCGCAATGGTTGTCAAGGAGTGGAGGCGGTGTACGCGCCGTAACCAGGTATTAGTAGTCAATTCCATGCAAATGAGGCAGATAATAGTGAGTCGCAAGAACGGCGCCAGCGTAAGGATGGAGCAAACGGCGAAGCGGTACTACACCGAGGAGTGGCCTACACCAGATACATGTCAACCACACAGGGTGTGCCACTGTAGGAGGAAGGATATTGAGGACAGCAAACCTGGGCTGTACAATGCATATTACAGCATCATGACTGGCGGTTAGGAAATAGATGCGCTGACAGTACAGAATGCGCTGACAAATGCATGTGCACGAGGATCTACTACGCTCCCAAAACCAGTCATGTGACGGCCTCACCGCAACAACCAGGGATATAGGAAGGTAATGCTGAGAATACGAGGAAATGCGGAAGCAGTGTAAATGTATCCGTAACGAGCAATTAACACCAATCAATGCAGGAAGGGCAAACGCCGGCAGCTGATAAGTCTGCATGCAGACTCCTGCAGAACGGGAAAGGGAGGCATATGAGAGCAAAGATAATAGGGGATGTAGTAGAAATGCAAAGAGCAAAGAACCGAAATAGCACAGCCAAGTACAGATGTAGCATAACCGCGTCGCAGATAAAATGCATCATATGCCATGCGTGCAGGATGCTGTTATGTAAGATGCCAGGCGAAGGCAATGTAGGCAACTGTAATGTTACACTACAGGCAGTACCGCTGCAGCTGCAAGCGTAAAACCACGGAAATAATCCATGGATAGGCGCACAGACACACCCAATGACATCACCGGTATACAGCACAACAGTAATAAATGTGAATGCGACAACACACAGCGCGATTTCAGAATCGCCGCATCGAAGGGTGTAAACAGACGAGGAACTTCTAACATGTATATGCTGGGTGCCGCCGTGGCCGTGATGCATAGGTATGTGGCAGAGACAGACGGAGTTACGGAGGGTGGTGCCGACAACCACCGTGAGGGCCTCACAGGAGAAGGAGAGTGTTCAGACCAAGGGTGACCTACCAGGGGCTGCGAGACCTGGAGATAGTAGAGCGCTACAGGGTGGACAGGGACACGCTACAGCAAATAGTGGAGCTGTGCCGGCCGCCTGAGAACAAGAGACTACAGAGGGGAGCCCATCCCAGAGGACACAAAGGTATGTGTGAGCTTGCTAATACTGGCTACAGGTACCTTTCAAAGGCCCACCGGGACATAAAGCGCATCTCACAGGCATCAGCATCCAGGGTACTACACCAGTTCCTGGATGCCATGTTACCACATGCCCATGAGCACATAAAGTTCCCCACATCTCAGGAGGAGTTGGCTAGCAATATGCGCCGCTTCCCCCGTGGTGGCACAATACCGGAGGTCCTGGGTGCGATAGACTGTACGCACATAGAAATCAAGTCACCACCTGGGGAGCAGGGTAGACGCTACATAAACCGCAAGGGATACCCTCCAGCAATTGCCAGGTCGTGGGCAATGCGCAGGGCATTATCATGGATGTGTGTGCTGGCAGCCCTGGAAGCTACCACGACTCCCATATCTGGCATGCCTCACAGCTGTATCAGGTATTCGCCAGTGGGGACATCACACAAGGTCACCTTGTGGGGATGCTGGCTACGCGACTGGAGCCGTGGTTGATGACACCCATCAGAAATGCACACACACACATGCAAGAACGCCATAATGAGGCACACGCACAAACGAGAATAATCATAGAGCGTGTGTTCGATGTTGAAATCACGGTTCCGTGCTTGGATACATCCGTGGAGCCTTGCAGTACTCTCCAGGCACAAGTGCCCACATAATCATAGTATGTTGTATGCTACACAATATGATTCTGCGGAAACAGCTGCTGCAGGGACATAATGCCGAGGGCCACCAAGCCCGCCACAACTGCCAGGGCAAGCACAGGCACAGGGCGGCGGCGCCACGGACACACTGAGCCAGCCCCAGTAGGTAGACAGAGGCGCATCTAATATGCCTACGCCTGGCAAAGAGGGAACGATAGCACATACTTTGACAGTGTAGGCCCCATGGACTGACACCTCCTGACCTGCACACACAGTAAAATGGACGCCACACAAACATGTCCGCCCGTAATGTGTACCGTATGTGCGGACGCATGTGTGACTCCAACAAAGGCACCGCCAAACACTGCACACCCAATAGTCAGCAGAGCATGGAACGCCAACACCTCAACGCGACGCCGTTCAACAGCACACGGCGAGCCATATGCTGCCACTATCGGGCTAAGTCGACCACACATGTACGCATTTGCATACACAGATACCGAAATACATATCAGTACACATGTAGAAATATATGTACGCATACACAGATAGAAAGGACAACAGGGTAATATGGAACCCAGGGATGCAAGGTCACAGATAAGTAAGACGCGAAATCACCACATATTAAACATAGTGACCGACAACCCGATCATCCTGGAGGGTGGGCAGGGCAGGTAACGCCAGCCATGGAAATGTTAACCTGCAGCAATACATATCCGCTGTCGGGATGGTCACCGTCCACGGTACAGTAACGGATATGTGTAGGGTCACCACCTGTCCCACGCCAGAGGGACAGTCCACCTTTGGGCAGTTGTGTCCTGCAAAACAATGACAAAATGGCAAATGTCCTGAGATTGTAGGACAAAACCATTTCCCATAATTACTCTATTAGTTGCAGAAAACAGTTATTTTGTAGAAGAAACATCTAAATATGATAATAAACAGAATAAGCAACTGTAATGCTACAGCTTTGTATTCCGTCAAAAAGTGAATCGCTGTCCTCTGTACTGGCCGTGGGTATGTGTTGGCATGCAAAACCTGACGTGACGCATTAAAAATGTCCCACCTTGGCCATTTGAAAAGGTGGCAACCCTACATATGTGCGTGTCATATCCATAGGACATGAGTGCGGAGATACACGCCGCCACCGGGCGATGCGCCAACGAGGTATTGTGTCCAACCGCCGGTGCGAAAGCGAAAGCATACCAGTGAAGTGTACGACATTATGAGGAACGCACTCATCTGGGGTGTAAAACAGTGCATGTTCCTCGCAGTTCCTCCAAGTTCCACATTGAAAATGTCTCTCAAACAACCATTGTTAGGAATGTATATAAATGACATCCTGGTAAATAGAATGTACTCATAGTAAGTTAGTAAAGGTTCTTCACTGTAAGTAAATCAGCATATCATAATCAACCTATGACCTACTTAGCTGAAGTTGTCACTATGCCATTACTATGTGTTCCACATTATGCCCATGTGTTTCACATTACTACTGTGTGTGTTCCCACTCCGCAATAGAAGGTTGACAGCCATGGCGGCAATATGTGTATGTGTGAGGTGAGGTTGTCGGGTGTTCCGCTGTGTGTGTGTAATGTGTGTGCCAGTGTAAACTGTGTATGAAGGTGACATGTCACAGCCGGAGTGTAATAATAGGCGTAGGCATAGAGTACAGGAACCATAGGCGCATGTACAGCAGTACCCACAAAGTAGTACCGACATCTCCTCAGTGGCTATGCACGTGGCGACGTAAAATGATGCAAAGCGCAAATGTCCCAAAGTGTACCACAGGGCCATAGCAAACAGGAGATGCAAAGGACGATGTACAAACCACGACCGTAGGTATGGCGGCCATAACGTACCCTCCACACGGTCCGACGGCAACGCTACACAGCATCAGACACGTACGGCGCAAATACGAATGTGCCATCCCGCACCGATCGTGAACAGTCACGGTCCGGTAAATACCGCGGTGTGTTCCACGACCGTGACGTAAGCAAGCGCACACCTAATAGGAGGCTACCGGTAGCATACAGTCCGCCCCAAGTATAGGACCACAATCACCGTGAACTATCAGCGACAAAATGCCAATGGATGGTAGGCACGGACGAACATCCGCAGATATATAACCGATGTGAAGGAGGAATACGTGCAGGAAGCACACATGCAGGCGTATACCGACAGCAGACGACATCAACAAAACAAACATTCCCGAACAACACACAGGTAACCCGCAGCTCCCTAAGCACGGATGGAGCACACACACAAGCATATCTGGTATGTATAAATGCAAGACTCACACACCGTCCCCGCCACCCACATCCGCAGATATACCCCATTGCACATATCAAAGGGATAACAGCTAAAACAGTAGCAAACACATACAGGCAGTGAATGACAGCGGCATACCCACAACAAGCTCCTGGGAAACACTAGCAGCGGCTCATGCATCCATGCATTCGCTATGTACAGGAAAATAACAGCCAGGTAACACATTTGAATGCACAACGCCATCGACAGACGCCGCCAGGACACGGGACCCACATGTCGAACACAATACCATACCCAACACACACAATCCACGGCTAACACCACAGCGAAATGTACCCGACAACACACATAGCGGATGCAGTCACACAAACATGATACAATACATACCATCCTCACGAAGGTATTGCAAATAACCAACGCCACACGAGGAAAGAACCATGGCCTAGTGCCGACGCCAGAATCTAACGAAAGGAAGGGGATCACCGCTGATATGCGATAAGTACACACCGAGGAACAGCTATTGGCCTGATTAACCCACATGCATCAGGCTTACGATTTAATATAAGGAAGACCCCCTGGATATTCAAACCGTATGTTCATACCGAACGCAGACAAAGTAGACAAAGAGAAAAAGGGGAATAGAGACGAAATCAAAACAGAAGGTCGGAAAGGTATGTCGAACCCACGACATGTACTGGTGTGTAACGCGATACGTATGACCTAATCTGTACAGTATGTGAACGGTGTGTGTAGGTAAAGATACCTGTCCATCAGGCAGAGAGAGGCTAAGGTTGATATGTAATGCTAAACGCCGCAGCATACCAACAACTGTGGACAACGTGTGCACAGCAGTGGGACAACATGTAAACACCCGCGATAACCCCAGGGCCGGCTTGCCACCCTTTCAAAAGGCCAAAGTGGGAAATCGCCGACACACTTCAGATGTTACAGGTGGACACATACCCATGGTCAGTACAAAGGTTAGAACTCTACTCTTTGCATAATGAAATGTGTAGTCTTGTAGCAGGTCAGTTGCTTATTGTGTGTCTTGTAACAGTTAGGAATGTACATACATAAATAAGTATGTTATGCAACTCTTACATAAGAATGGGATATAGTGATGTCCCACAATCTCAGGACATTTGCCATTTGTGATACATTTGTCAGGACACAACTGCCCAAGGAGGGACTGTCCCTTGCAAAGAGGCACAGGTGGTAACCCTACCCCAGGTCTGCCATAGGGGTTGCAAACACAGAACAATGCCACCACCCACGCCGATGTTGGCAGTGGATATCCAACACTGAAGTGCCACAGCAGGATAGGACATTTATGTATAGTGTCACAGCACACATGTGCATGGGCATATACCGACGATGTCATACGGAATGTGCGCACGACGAGCACCTATCCCACGCAGTAGGGGCGACTATGTCAATTATGTGTAATGCAAAGCTGGCATGATGGATATGTTCACAAATCATAGACAGTATCACAGGCATAGCATGCATGATGGAGCGATGGGCTAATGTTATATACATACACAAGATATGTATGGCCTGCACATATGGGACAATGTAGTAGCAGAATAGGTACCCAAAATGGAGGTAACAGCAAGTGACCATGTCCAAACGCTCCATAGCAGGTGCAATGTGTGCCACAATGATGTCCAGCAGGGCCGTGTGTAAACACATGTGCAATGTACACAGTACTGACACCCCCATGGTAGTGTCCACTGAACGGCAGAACTGGATGTCAACTGTCATGTCTATACAATACGTCCGCTGTGGTGGTACCATGGGTGTGTGTCACCCACCAGCAAGGCAGCTATCACACGACTAGTGACACAGTGTGCCCCTGTGGATGTGCACAGGACCTATGTCCCACAGCATGGTGTGTGTCCAGTCTGTGGATGTCACACAGACGCCCGGCTGAGCAATGTGGCATGTGTGCACACATGCAGGACTGCTACCCCTGCCCACAGCAAACGCCATGTAGGAGTACTACATGCATCAGTACTGTGGAGAACATGGCCCATGGCAGAGTACATTACACCCCTGTGTTAGTGGCATGCAGGTGAGCACAGATGTGTTACATGACTGTCATTTGCATATGTCAACTGTCTGAGCTGGGTAGAGAGCACAGCATGACTATACTGAGACATGTAACGTTGTATCCATTGTGTAAGGTACACCACACATGTGTCATTGTAACACGGCCCGCGGTACATGTGTGTATGGCACAGGTACAAGGGCACCCAAGGTATCAGCTAGACATACGGTCCAGAAATGTGTAGTCCTGCACATGTGTACCCACGCTTATGGTGTAATATGGCAACCACAGCACCATGTGGGCTATGTGTGTGTACATCAACCATGTACAACGTGATATGCCTGTATACGGACAGTATCCATGTGATACACACCGCATGACTGTCAGTATGCAAATGTGATGTGTATGCACTATGTGTGATGTAACTGATGCAATGATATCTACATGATATATCTGCCACACTGACACCTGTATGGGTGTCAGCAACATGAGCAGGATGAGCTAGAATGCTGCCAGGTATGTAGAAGTGGTACATGTAGGCATGTACAGTACTGTGTGACAGCAGGTAGTGTATGTATGCAAATATTGAGCATGAGGGGCCACATGTCTGAGGAACGTGCAATGCCACACGTCCCTGAAATGTTGTAGTCAGCATGATATGCCTGCACCACTGTGTGAACTGTACAGAAGGCACATGGCGTAACATGCCGAAACATACGGTACGATGTGATGCTGGATGTGTACACTGTCAATAGCATAAAGTGGAATGGTGCTGAAGGGCAAAGAGCGGATCATGTCTGATGTGATATCCTCTGTAGCACCCCAACCACCCATGCAATAATATGACAGGTGGCCAGCATGGGATGTGGTGTGCTGTGGCGCACAGAAGCCCAACAAGGGTGCCAGGAAAGGCATGCAGGTAGTCATTGAGTGTGTGAAGCATGTATGTCAAGATGTGGCCCAGTGCCATACTGAATGGCCCAGTCATGGGTGTAGAGATGCAGCCCCATACGTGCAATGCAGTACCATCCATGTGTAGTGTGATAGATGTGGTAGTGTGGTGGTCAGGGTGCACAACGACATGAATGGGCTAGCAGTCACTGACGGTGCTGCTGCAGAGACATGTAACAGCCAGGTTGGCGGATACAACAACCACGGCGGTTGAGGTGACATTGGGACTGTGTTCCCAGACATAACATGTGCATGACAGTACTATGTATGTGTCCACAGGGTTAATACAATGTCCAGCCAAGGATTGGAACCCTGTAGTGAGTGAGAGTGTGTATTGTTGGTAGGTACCCCATTGGCAGGCAGGATGCCAGCAACATCTGTGTCGCCAATGCCTGCATGACCGTGGTATGCTGCATTGAATGTGGATGTAGTCAAACAGCAGAGACATACCACCACACCGCGTGAGGGCCCACACTGCAATGTCTGGCAGTCATGTGTAGGTAGCTAGCTGTGGAGTATGTCATGCACCAGCAGGACACACCATGACTGTCAAGTGACACACAACACACAGGTGAACAAAACTACCGTGCAACAGCCTGCACATGTGCCCATACAGCACGCGGTGCATGGAACAGGAATACCACTGTGGCGCCTGTGAAAGTGCCAGCACCACCATGTCTCAGTGTGGAATAGCATGGTCCCTACCAGTGTGTAAATGTAGCAGAAGTGCACTGTGATCACTGTTGGCATAGGCACATAGACTGTCCATCGGACGGGGTGCCATGCCCTCAACTACCTCTGTCAGTGGATGTCAGTAATACCGGCTGTAGTGTGTATGTACCATGCATGCTGCTATGGTTGTGTGCTTAGGGTGTGGCTAGCAGGGATGGTAAGCATGGATGTTCAGCAAACAGAGGGGGGAGGTGTGTAGGCCTAGCATACAGACACATGAAGGTTTGGTGCATGCTGAGGGTATTGCAGGTATGGTATGTGTCGGGTAATGTGTCACCCAGCTATGCGTACTGCATGGCCAAGCATGTGTGGGTACGTGGGAGTCCATACTAGGGAAGGTCCTGTTGCCGGCAATACATAGCAGTAGCAACTGTCCCAGGTGCAATGTACAGCATGCCAACCCGACTGGCATGTAACCTGTGGTGTACAGTGTCTGCACTGTCGCAAGGTCACAATGTGTGTACTGGCCACAAACATGGGTATCTGAACATGGACTACCTATGATGCAATGTGTCATGGGAAAATACAGTATGTGTGTAAATCACGGTGTGGTGTGGGAACCACCCACCTGTGTGTGTGTTGCAGTCCAGGTATGTGACTGGGAGGTATGATCTGTGTACAATCTGGACTGGCAGGTGTGCCGTGTAGGGCATGGAGGCATGTCCCAGGCACCGTGAGATAAATGACATGTGTGCTGTACTGTGTGTGCAGTGCTACTGTACAGCACAGTGGAGGGTGTAAGCATTGTCACACATCACTGCATGCTGTGCCTACTCAGACAGCCCTGCCAGAGGCAGACATGTGACACCGCTGCACAGGCAGCATAGCATGAGAAGATGTACATGTGGGCTGCACACCTTAGCCAGATGTCCACACGTCATGTGTGCCACGGTAGTGTGGTTCAACACGACTATCAGACTGGACAAACAGCACATGCCTGCATAACAACAGTATGACCATAGTCAACAGTCCCAGTGACAGAGTAGGCCAATGTAGACTATCCCTGCATGCAGACCAGTGGCTACTGGACACCTGGCTAGACACACACCTGGACGGTTAATTCACCATTGAGCCATCACATGTCCACGACCATGTGGGCCGCATAAATGTCATCACAGGGTGGTCACAATAGTAGGTGGCAAGGCAGACACGGTGTACCAGGTGATGTGTCATGTGCATATGTTGAGTAGCACAGCCGCTCACATGTCTGCAACATACTGGTGCATGATGTATACTGTTACATGATGAATGGAACTGCACTGTCACCCACTACAGGGCCAGCTGGCACAGGTGTGGTGTGACTGGTGTAACCCATGTTTGCACAGGATACACACTGCTGTTGTAGGCAGCCATGCTGGTGGCCACCAGTGATATATGCAGTGGTCATACAAACATACCGCATACAGTGTTCAGGCAGGAATGTCAATTGTCGTGGACGATGTGCTGCTATGTGAATGTGGGTGTTTGTTGTGAATGTCACACATCCAGAAGACACCATCTGGTGCAGTCATGGTTGTCAACACCGGTACACACATCCACAGCAGTCAGAACCCAGTCCCGACAATGTGTGTCAGTCACCCTTGCACCGTGACATATGTGCACATGGCGGAACACCTCCCACTGTCATCTAAGCTGGCTACATGATGGCTGGAATGTGCTGTAGAAATGTACAATGCTGGTAGCCCAATGAAGTACCTGGAATCAGACACAGTACACTATGTCAGCCATGTAAACCATGCACAACAATGACTGCCCAACAGACACAAACAATGCATTGACACATGGAACATGTGCTCATGACAACCCCCACTGAGGTATGTTGCACATATAGATGTACAATTGTCATCTATGGCCATAGCATGGATGCAGACACACATACTCCACAGGTAGTACCATGTGATGTCGGTAGGGGGGCATTGCTTGTGTATATGTCACAGTATATGTACACAGACATGTCCTGCATAGTCGCCATGTAGGGGTAGCTGTGGTATGTCACTACTGGACATGCCCATACAGAGTACCATGTCCCGCAGGAGATGTGTTAGGTGTGTACCACATGTGACATGCTGACAACAATCTGCGATGTGTATGGCTGCCGGTGTACCTGTGTGACAATGTTCGTGATGGGTGCAAAGGCACATAGTATCGCATTGTATGCACACAAGCCCCACATAGCTGCATAGCCTGAACATACAGTACAAGGAGTGTGTGGGATGATAGCAACCCACAGGTGGAGATGGGTATGGACGGCGCCCACAACCACATGTGTGTGTACGGTGTTCACGCCCACGACACATGAGCATCTGAGAGGCTAGCGCCACAGTTGTACAGGGTCGCATGTACATATGTTCCGCAACATCCCTGTATGTCCCACCACTGGCCTGTGGACCGATGGACAACAAGCAAATGTGCAGGTATGAGATGTGCACAGCACATCACAGATGCCTACCAGAGAACAGGCCTACCATGTAGACATGTGCACAGTAGGTCTGCGCCACCTGCAGTCAAACACGCTAGGTGCCAAACCACACCAATAGTCCGCCAATGACACAGATGGGCTGCATGCCTCTGTGTATGTATGTTCTGTGAATGGCTCCGCATAGCAATATAGCCGTGTCACCATTGTGAACAACAATATGAATGGGTCGTATGTGTGAGGGGTGCATCATATGTGTATGGTCAGATCGACGATACCATCAGTGGGCCTGCTATGTGAACATCCATGTCCCCATACACGGATACCTCTGCTGAGGCCAACACCACATTCACACAGGGAGGGATGGCGGTGTGTAGTGCAGCAGCAGACATGTGGGTGGCAGCGGGCAATGTATGTACACATATGTGTTACCCACATCAGTTCAGGCAGATATCCATGTGCATGGGATAGCGCTGTGTGTACACATACAGCACTGTGTCGATCAACATCCCAGCACATAGCACCTGCCAGGGCTACAGTGTATGCATGGATGTGTGATACCTGCATGCACCACACACACCCTCAACAAGCAGCGCACAGCATACCTCGCTGGAGGACAGTGTCCACACCATGGTGATAAACATGTGGAATGTCCATTTTCACACAGCTATGACAAAAGCAATGGACAGCCACCCTGCCAATACCGGCAGCCCCTGAGTGGGTCACACCCATTGCCATGTATGTGGCATACCCTGCCATATCATGCAGAGATGACCAGCAAGGCTGCATGAGCTATCACGGTCCCACATGGTGCAATGGACAAAAGGCACTCTCACTATCAACCATACACAGTAGTAATGTGGTGGCGATGCACCCTGTCATGTTACAGGTGCTGTGTGATGCTCTGCACAATGTGTGCGGTACACGCTTATGCATGGCCTTTCCTGCCAATGTGTCATGGTTACACATTGCTCCATGTCTATCACATAATGCAACACAGGTGAGCTGGGCAAGTTGTCCAGCACCGTACAGTGCTGTGTGGAAGTACATGGCACAACACATGCATGTGCAGGTGTCCATGTGTATGTGTACAGTGCCGCTGCTGACGCTCACAATGGACACAGACGTGATGTGTACTGACATATACACAGTGTACAGGTGAACAGTAGCACAGACGCCACATGGGGACATATGCCAACTGATATGGACATAGGTGCAGCCAGGTACACATGTCCATGGCAGGCTAACATCTACATGGTGCGTGCACAGTGTGATGGGGTGGCACACAGATATGATGTGACACCCAGTGCTCAATGGTGTGAAGCCACAACATCGGCTGTGTCACCGCCACGATGCCCTTCACAGATCACTGTGCAGATGTCGCATATGTCATAGCAATGCATTTCCAACAGTATGCCAGCACAGCAGTGTGAATGTGACCTGCCACCATCATTATGTCTTCCAGATAATGCCACGCTCCCGCTTCCACCATTTAGCCGACAGGAGGAGGAGGTCATCATACCATACCTCCAGAGTAACTACAACGCCCTGTTTAGCCATGTGCCACAGCAGGCACAAGAACGGCAGGAGATGTGGGAGGAGTTGTGCAGGAGGGTGAACAGCGGGCGGAACCAACCGCAGCTACCAACAAATCCGCAGGCACTGCACAGACCTGATCCGCATGCAAGACAGCGTGCCGCTGCAATCGCCAGGCAACAACGTGGGACAGGTGGTGGGCCACCAACACAGCCCCCACTCACAGTTACGGAGGAGCTCCTAGCTAGTCTGGGGACACCCACGGAACAACACGCAGAAACACCTGCATCCATCGTGGAGGTGGGTGTCTCCCGAGCTATGAGCCTGGAGCTGCATGGTAAGTCAGTGTTGCATGTTTGTATGATAGGCGACGGGTGTGGGTGTCATAGTACAACACATGATATAGCAATACATGCCAGGTATATGGCCACACAAGATGCAAACCATTGTATGCTATGTTGTGTTAGCAGACATGTGCATAGCACATGCAACCACACACATGCATGATGTGTCATGCACAGTGCTGACCGTGGAGATAGTAATGGCTAATGTGTATACCTTTGTGTAATGCCTTTACAGGTACGTCTGGCGTGTCGCAAGGCCAAGGGTCTGTTGCAGGTAAGTCTGTTGCCAGTCAAACGCATGTTCTGCTGTATTGATATTCCCCATGTGTCTAGGCATGACATGCTCACCTGTGTGTGCCCCCGACACGGTATACAGCTCGGACCACCCGACATACACACCACCCATGTACAGTAGATACACCTGCTATCAGAGTGGTATGACACCACACAACCAATTGGTGTGTTACGTGCATTCAGCTATGCATACAATGGTGTAGGTGTTACACAATGGCTGCATGTGTAGTATGCATTGGTATGCCAGTGCAGTATGGACACAGTACCACAGAGTGAGCTGTGATCTGGCCAGAGCACAGGTGTTACCAATGTGACCCATGCCCCTGCATCGGTGCACACGCCAGACATGGCGCATGCCATGTCCCATGCACGTGGATGTCTGGCTGCAGCATTGTCACACCATGATATGACCTATGCACAACATAGCAGACATACACACTGTCAGCATATCCAGAGAGAATGTGACACGCCACACTAGTATGGGTGTATGTCACATGGGCCACCACAGGCCGCGGTGCACAATGTCTACCACACACAATTGTCAATGAGTCAGACAGACAAGGCCATGGTTGATACCTACAGGCATGTTGCCACACAGCACATCCACAGTGGGTACTCACCATTGCACCCTGTACACACATAGTGGGTTCATCAATGTAGTGGACCCCTGGACATCTGATGTAGTACACCAGTGACATGACATTCCTCTCCACAGCTACTACAGGTGCCTCCAATGTCCACTATATATGTGCTGCTGAGCAGCTGAACTGGCTTACAGACATGGCAATGTAATGCGCCCAGGTCACGCGATCGCACAGACACATAGCTGTGTCCTGCTACTGTGCAGTGGCACAGAGCCCGCACCACACACCGCACAGCTATGCACACAGCTCACAGCAACGCATACACACAGACATCACTGTTACACATACATTGTATCTGTACACTGTACACATAACACTGCACCATGACAGCCATCATGATGTGGTGCATGCGGTGGGACACCATCTTCACACGCCCACATGATACCGCACATGTTTGCGGTGTACATTACATACTGTTGCCAGCCATGTGTACTCCCAACTTGCCCGTGGCCACACGGTGTATCACGCTGATGCATGCAAACTACCATGAATGTGTGTACTGCATGCCTACTAAATGACACCTGCCTGTTGTACTGTCCCCACCAGGGCAGTGTACATACTGCCACTAAGAATGTCTGGTCTGCATTCACTGGTCTGTGTTGTGTGAATGCTGCATGCCACCTGCATAATCACATGCATGCTGTGTGTGTGTGTGTGTGTGTGTGTGTGTGTGTGTGTGTGTGTGTGTGTGTGTGTGTGTGTGTGTGTGTGTGTGTGTGTGTGTGTGTGTGTGTGTGTGTGTGTGTGTGTCTGTATTGTAACCGATGGTATGTCTTTGTATTGACAGGTGCTGTAGGTGCGCTACCTCCCGCGGTCAATCTGATGCTAGTGTCCCCACAGATACTAGTGGTGATGAGCATGTGCATGAGGCACAGGCAGGGTCGCCACAGGCAGAGACTGTGCCACTGGAGAACATCACACATACGTCCCTTTCATCCCTGCACACAGTTCAGATGCCGACACATACCCCAACCCCGCTGCCCATACATGCCGGTGAGTCAGCGTCTGTTGTCCCCGAGCAGGAATGTGTGGTGGCTGCAGAAGGTGTGGGGACACACGATGTTGCCAGTGTAAGGACTGGTGCAGTGCCACGCAGGCATGTGGCAGGTGCTGCCCGTAGGGGAGCACCGCTAGACATACACCTGCCGCCCAGGTGCAGCAGCTGGTATAACCAGACGCATGTTCCAGAGTGTAATGGCGGCGCAGGCACGCGCCGAACGGGAGAACCAGGAGGGGCAGAGGCTGCAGAGGTCTGCAATCCGTACCGTAAATGACAGCATCCAGGCATTGGCGAATGCACAACAGCATCTTGCCGATGTTCTGGATAGGAGATTGGGCGATATGGCTGGTCTCATCGACCGAGGCTTGGCCATCCTTGAGCGCGGCGCAGTCCGTGCAGGAACACCAGGTAGGGTGAGGCATAGGGCACGTGGGCGGTGCCAGCAACACCACCTGCTGCAGGTCAGCGTGTGCGTGCCACCTCCCATGCCCACACAGACAGTGATGGTAGCAGTAGCACTGCAGCTGCTACCACACCATCCACACCAGGACAGAGCAGGCCACGTGGATGCCCCCCTGGACGGCCCCGCAGTGGGCACGCGTCCAGCGGACATGTGACATCGGAGAGTGGACAGTCTGTACCTCCACCCGGTCGCGTCTGCGACCCCAGGCAGGCGCGGGTCACTTCGCCGCCAGCAGACACAGTGAGCCGTAACACCTGCACTGTACAGTCAGGGGCTGCCAAGCATACCCCGTGTAGGCATCACAGATGACTGAACTGTGTACACACACACCCACACACAGCAGACACAACTGTAGGGCTCCACCACACCCACATGCAATCTACATAGTCATGCCCACTCAATGCACTGGCCCTTACACACACACATGATGTCATCCATTGGTACAGCCCATGCCTGTGGCACACATATCACCCTGTGCAAATGATTAAGTCTCTGCCGCGTAACTGTGAGCCACACCATCAATGCACGGTTAAGCTGACATATTATGATGCACAGGGTGGACACGATAGTGAGAGGTGTATGTGATACCTGTGTCCGCATAGTACGTGCTGTGTATGTTGTGGTGTGTGTGTATGGCTGGTGACAGGTGTGTATGTGATGTGTGTTGTGCACGGACATCATGCAGCAGACATACCATGCAGGACAGGTGCAGCATTCATTGATATGTGTACACAGTATGTGTGGTGGTTACATGTGTAGCACCATGTCGGTGCAGTTAACCCGAATGATACTGATGGTGTACTTGCACGCGCCTACTGGGAGCACTGTAATTAGTTCCCCACGTGTAGTCGTGGTGTACCCACAGGCATGTCTGGCAAAATCAGCATAGCACAGTTACCCACATCTGGCATGGACCCCTACATAGGTACATAGGCACACATGAACGTGACAGGATATGTGCCCTACGACATGTGTGGACCTAGCATGACTGTGTGTGGCATCTAACACCCTCAGGATGGTGATGCCATATCCATCAGTCCCCAGTCCCTGGTCTAGCAGTGACACACAGAGGTTGACTGGCGATAACTATAGTCACACATCCACACGCCAGTAGCAGTCCTGGACAAAGGGAGTCAGGGCCCTCCCTGCACATGGCCTGGCGCTCGTCCCCGTGTTGTAGTGTGTGCCGGGCGGCTACCCGGTTCCCCCAGCACGGCCCACTCATCTTTGGGTTGAGGTGTCTGACAGTCGCTTCTGTGCCCGTGGTTCGCATGGGGCCTGGGAGGTGGAATGTGCCCATGTCACCCAGGTCAGACATGGCCGTGTATGTCGGGCACAGATCACCACGGAGCAGCTGTGCTGTGCAGATCCACAGCCAGTGTCCCCTTGGCCGCACCTTGTGACACATGTCCCAGCAACGCCATCCCCGCCTTGTGGAACGCTTATGTCCTTCCGAAAGTGCTGCAGGCGCCAGGTTAGCTACAGGCCACATGTGCCATTGTACGCAGTCATTGCACTGGTGTGTGATGTGTACAGGGGTACAATGAACACCCCTGATGTGGTTGCCATTCCATCCAGACCAGGAGGCCACAATGGAATGTCTTCACACCCACATTGCCATTGTGTGTGTTGACAGAGGTTGCCAACAGGTGTGGTAGCCATTACCCTGAACATGTCCACCATCTTTAATGGCGCATCACCTACATGTGACATTGGGACAAACATGTTCTTCACACTGGGTAGGGCTGCACCTTCTCTGGCATTTGGTAGCAGGCCATGGCTCTGGCACCAGTCAGCCATGTCTATGACGCCCTAGGTGGATGTACGTGTAACATGGGGTGCTGGGTATGTCGGCCGGTGCGTAGTCATCTGCATACCTTGTCTGCTACAATCCCCCTATGATTGCATGCACATTGGAAGGTCGGATGCCATCTGGCAGGGTGCACAGGAGTGAGCCCTGTGGCCCTCCACTGGGTCCAGATATGAGTGTGACAAAGCACCTTCAGCACCAACCCTGTGTGGTGTGACCTCCAACCTGTGTGAGAAGCATCGGGTGACATATGTCCCCACATGTATGCTGGCGAGCCTTTACATGGGTCCCATGTGTAGTGTGCTCTGAACGCCCCCACCAGGTCATGGTACTGTGTGCAAACCCACATATCCCCATCAATGGCCTTGGTGAACACTCCAGACTGGACGAGCAGGTTCGGGAGGCAGGATCCGCCTTGACTATGTAGTTGTGGGTATGTTCCGCATTGGCTGTACACCGCTATCTGTAACCATGACCACCTGTATGGACCTCCACACAGCTTTGCAGACAACACTTGTCAAGCGATAGGGTGTGGCTGTTGACAGTCCATAGGAGCACTACCCTGGCATAGTGGGACCACAGATGCCATATGGCATCCATTGGGGACATAGCCCATAGTAAGGCTAACATGACACAGTGGACGCATGTGTGGGCCGAGGGCCTCAAAGAGGATGGGTAGCACACAGCCAGGGAAACCATCGGTGCCCATTGCTGACGTGTCAAACGCCATAGAGATATGGGATCACCCCAGGCCATATGACATGTTTGGGAGGATACACTCTGGTGGGATGGATATGTTCCCTGTTGGGGATGTATGCATGGAACATGTCCTGTGGTATGCAGACAATGTCTGTGGGTGCAGTGACTGTTGTACCATTCTGGACCATTTCCAGGCAGGTCTGTGTGCCCCCAACCATGTCCTTACCACAGTTAGGGAAGGCCCTGTGGTTGTCTCATGTGCCCTCTGCAGTACCACTCCCACGAGCGGACCTGGATGTTGGTATGTGGGGCCGTATGGTGACGCCGGTATGAATGGGTGATGGTTTCCTGGTACTGTCATTGCCCTGCCATGTAGTAGCTCCAACTGTTGATGTACAGGTAGTCAGTGGCTGCGGTCCACCACACCATGTGCCTACCTGTGGTGGACAAGGTCCTGATGTCATCATGTTTGCCTGTTGCAGACATGCATGTGGGTGGTCGGGAGAGGCATTCGGTAGGCTCCCGTCTGGCCTCTGTTCAACATTGGCATGGAGGACATGTAGGGTACCACACCGGTCATATGATGTGTGTGGTTTTCTGTGGAGAGGTCATCACTGAGGTCCCCCATGCTGGTGTTGGTTACAGTGAGTGGATGACCAGTGGATCCACTATACGGTCTTGCATCACCATTGAGGGCTGTACATCCTGTGTGGGGCCTATCCTCACCATGCGTGATGGGCAGAACTGTCAGACATCCCCCCCCCTGGTATGTATGGTGCATGGCTGTTTAACAGTGGCCAGGTGTGTGAACACCTGGGACTGCTGGCGACTGTGTTGCGCCATGGGTAATGTTCCCAGGCTATGTATGGGTGGTTCATGTCACACAAACGGTGCTGTTGTGAGAGCATGCCCACTCACCAGTGTCCTCAGGACATCTGTGAAGGTATCCTGTGTTTGTGAGGGTTGTCTGTAGCATGCAACAAACTGTAGGCCAGTCCTACACATGGTTAATTGCACCTACATATTCCCCGCAGCAACAACAACGCCTGTGCCATGACCGGTTACTGTTGTGTGGCCGGACACACAGGATGGTCCGTGATTCCGCCACCCATGCCGCCGCACCATGTGTATGCATGTCTGATCTGTGCCGACTCTAAGTGTCTGAGCATGCCCAGTAGGCAGCTGTGTAGATAGACACACAGCACAGTGCACACCGCAGCCGCCTGCAGTAATACCCCGGTGCATGCCTCTATCCCCACGCAACGGCCACGCCTGTGGCATGGCCAGGTTTCTGTTGTGTGGCTGGACACACACGACGGTCCACATTACGCCACCCATGCCGCCGCAACATGTGTATGCATGTCTGCCCTGTGCCGAGTCTAAGTGTCTGAGCATGCCCAGTATGCAGTGATGTACTGATCAGTAGTTACTTGTTATTCTCGACTGCAGCACTAACGCGTTAGTGTACGGCGACCTTGTGATGGTAACAGCCTGCGTGTCTGCGCAATCTGTCCGAACATCCCAGCGGGCGATTGCCTTTGCAAATGATACCACTCACGAGGGGTATGCTCTCCTGACAGCGCCTGCTCAGTAAACTCGGTAGCTGCTCTGTAAATGCTTCATACTGTAGTGTGTTCATGTAGATAGGCGAGGTTCGCCCCCGTCCTTTCCGTGTGTGTGTGTGTGTGTGTGTGTGTGTGTGTGTGTGTGTGTGTGTCTGTGTGTGTTTCCATCTGCCTCTGCGACTGATTATGCTTTTAGACGCCCGCAACACATGCCTTGGCTATTGCCAACTATTGTCTTGCGGGTGCCGTCAGCAGCCTACAAGTATGCCTGTGACAGCGCCTGTTTAGCAAACTCGGTAGCTGCTCTGTAAATGCTTCATACAGTAGTGTGTTCATGTAGATAGTCGAGGTTCGCCCCCGCCCCTTCCGTGTGTGTGTGTGTGTGTGTTTCCAGCTGCCTCTGCGACTGATTATGCTTTTAGACGCCCGCAACACATGCCTTGGCTATTGCCACCTATTGTCTTGCGGCTGACGGCAGCAGCCTACAAGTATGCCTGTGACAGCGCCTGTTTAGCAAACTCGGTAGCTGCTCTGTAAATGCTTCATACAGTAGTGTGTTCATGTAGATAGTCGAGGTTCGCCCCCGCCCTTCCGTGTGCGTGTGTGTGTGTGTGTTTCCAGCTGCCTCTGCGACTGATTATGCTTTTAGACGCCCGCAACACATGCCTTGGCTATTGCCAACTATTGTCTTGCGGGTGACGCCAGCAGCCTACAAGTATGCCTGTGACAGCGCCTGTTTAGCAAACTCGGTAGCTGCTCTGTAAATGCTTCATACAGTAGTGTGTTCATGTAGATAGTCGAGGTTCGCCCCCGCCCCTTCCGCTTGTGTGTGTGTGTGTGTGTGTGTTTCCAGCTGCCTCTGCGACTGATTATGCTTTTAGACGCCCGCAACACATGCCTTGGCTATTGCCAACTATTGTCTTGGCGGCTGACGCCAGCAGCCTACAAGTATGCCTGTGACAGCGCCTGTTTAGCAAACTCGGTAGCTGCTCTGTAAATGCTTCATACAGTAGTGTGTTCATGTAGATAGTCGAGGTTCGCCCCCGCCCCTTCCGTGTGTGTGTGTGTGTGTTTCCAGCTGCCTCTGCGACTGATTATGCTTTTAGACGCCCGCAACACATGCCTTGGCTATTGCCAACTATTGTCTTGGCGGCTGACGCCAGCAGCCTACAAGTATGCCTGTGACAGCGCCTGTTTAGCAAACTCGGTAGCTGCTCTGTAAATGCTTCATACAGTAGTGTGTTCATGTAGATAGTCGAGGTTCGCCCCCGCCCCTTCCGTGTGTGTGTGTGTGTGTGTTTCCAGCTGCCTCTGCGACTGATTATGCTTTTAGACGCCCGCAACACATGCCTTGGCTATTGCCAACTATTGTCTTGGCGGCTGACGCCAGCAGCCTACAAGTATGCCTGTGACAGCGCCTGTTTAGCAAACTCGGTAGCTGCTCTGTAAATGCTTCATACAGTAGTGTGTTCATGTAGATAGTCGTAGGTTCGCCCCCGCCCCTTCCGTGTGTGTGTGTGTGTGTGTTTCCAGCTGCCTCTGCGACTGATTATGCTTTTAGACGCCCGCAACACATGCCTTGGCTATTGCCAACTATTGTCTTGGCGGCTGACGCCAGCAGCCTACAAGTATGCCTGTGACAGCGCCTGTTTAGCAAACTCGGTAGCTGCTCTGTAAATGCTTCATACAGTAGTGTGTTCATGTAGATAGTCGAGGTTCGCCCCCGCCCCTTCCGTGTGTGTGTGTGTGTGTGTGTTTCCAGCTGCCTCTGCGACTGATTATGCTTTTAGACGCCCGCAACACATGCCTTGGCTATTGCCAACTATTGTCTTGCGGCTGACGCCAGCAGCCTACAAGTATGCCTGTGACAGCGCCTGTTTAGCAAACTCGGTAGCTGCTCTGTAAATGCTTCATACAGTAGTGTGTTCATGTAGATAGTCGTAGGTTCGCCCCCGCCCCTTCCGCTTGTGTGTGTGTGTGTTTCCAGCTGCCTCTGCGACTGATTATGCTTTTAGACGCCCGCAACACATGCCTTGGCTATTGCCAACTATTGTCTTGGCGGTTGACGCCAGCAGCCTACAAGTATGCCTGTGACAGCGCCTGTTTAGCAAACTCGGTAGCTGCTCTGTAAATGCTTCATACAGTAGTGTGTTCATGTAGATAGTCGAGGTTCGCCCCCGCCCCTTCCGTGTGTGTGTGTGTGTGTGTGTGTGTTTCCAGCTGCCTCTGCGACTGATTATGCTTTTAGACGCCCGCAACACATGCCTTGGCTATTGCCAACTATTGTCTTGGCGGCTGACGCCAGCAGCCTACAAGTATGCCTGTGACAGCGCCTGTTTAGCAAACTCGGTAGCTGCTCTGTAAATGCTTCATACAGTAGTGTGTTCATGTAGATAGTCGCCGGTTCGCCCCCGTCCCTTCCGTGTGTGTGTGTGTGTTTCCAGCTGCCTCTGCGACTGATTATGCTTTTAGACGCCCGCAACACATGCCTTGGCTATTGCCAACTATTGTCTTGGCGGGTGACGCCAGCAGCCTACATGTATGCCTTCGACAGCGCCACGCCAGTTAACTCGGTAGCGCTGTGTAATTGATTCATACTGTACTGAGTTCATGTAAATAGGCGTAGGTTCATCTCCGCCCCTTCCGTGTGTGTGTGTGTTTCCGCTGCTTTCACCATACATCTGAATAAGCAATTGTTACAGTGTTCACAATCAGCAGTGTGATATGTAAAATGATGTTAGGACGGACATTCTTGGTTCTGAACATGCGTACACATAGCATATTGCCTGCACACGCTAGGAAACAACGAAAACGCTGCATGTTTTCATGAACTGTTCAAATGTTACTAAGACTTGGGTTGTGTCGAACCACGGTGACTATTCTTGCTGCATGTTTCCGGTTTGTTTGTGTTGCATAGTACAATATCATGTAATACGGTGTTCATAGTATGCTTTCTGTGATGGTGACATGTGTGTGTTTCGTTAGCAGTATCGCCTCTGCTTTCTATGCTGTGGCTACATCCCCATTGCTCGCATAGAAAGTGACAAATGGAAGTGTAAGGGTGGACATTTAAAGCCTGGATACTTCCATGTTATGTGTAAGTCTCACGGGGCCAACGGGTGATAGCGCATACATGTCTATGAAGTACCTTTGGATACCATATGCACCTGTCGTGGACGAAATGTTTATGTTGACTGTTCCATCTACCTATGTGTGACATTGTTTGGGGCCATAGGGTGCCAGCAAGTCTTCCCTGTTCATTGGGTGTTTGCCATGTTGTATTGACATCAATCCTATTAATTCACCGAAGGATGTCTTTCTTTGGTGTCAACGCCATAGTTTGACCATCCTATGTCATTCCCAGCAGACGTGGAGATTGTGCCATTGGTATCTTTACACAGGTGACCCATCTGTTCCACTGTATGGAAGCGCAGGATCCCCATAGATGTGCTGGCACATGGTGTGTTGTGTACGCCGGTATCTGCCCAGCGGTCTTTCTTTGAATGGGGTGTGTGTACTGTACACCGTATCTGTATTCCCTGGGTTATGCCTTGCAACAGCTGTGGGATTTCCCAGGTTGGCAGCTATGGGTGCCATCTGGGCCGTACGCTTATCCAACCATGGGAACTGACTAGTGTACACTAGTATCGGGCTGTCAACATTTCCCAGCTGCATTCTCCATTTCCGTGGATGATCGGTATTAGTATTGCGGAGTAACGATATGTTATGGCCACGCCCCGCACACGGGCGGACGGTGAATCATCTGCCAATCCACACCGGCACCCATATATGCATACCCACGATCCCATGTCTGCAACCGGCGACAGTACCCCTCGCACACCCTTCATGTGTGCGGAAATGGGATGTGGACGACGTGGTATGGATGCAGCAGCCTGGGGAGTCCTATTCATATGTCCTGCATTTCATGGACGGCTGTCATCACCCTTGAAGACACCTGTGGTGCACATATCTACCTGTGCCGTAGTCACGGCTGTCACCTCTTCCGGTTCACACTATGTTGCTCACACTCACTTAAGGAGTAATATTTGGGTCCTGCAATGGACACCGATGTGCATATGTAAAGTTTAGGACATGTTGGACTGTGTCCATTCGCCAGTGGGTTTGACTGCCGCCAGATGTTCCCCATTCCCGGATGTCTGTCCGCCTACCCATATTATGTAGTGCTACGTAACCCGTGTCCTTCCACAATCTACCCATAGGGTGTTACTGTAGTCCTGCAGGTTGGCAACAGCTTTACATAATCCTCACAGGTACCATTGTGAACTATCCGCCACTGAATTGTCAGTATAACACAGCCGGTACATGTAGAACCTATGAATTCATGACAGTATGTCGGTTATGTGTGTGAACTCCATATTTTAGCGATAGTATGGCCTTCCTACTTGACGTTGGTGTGCCATTAATATGTGTTCCGCAGGTCGCAGGTATGTTCCGCCGAGTGGAGGCGGGTGATCCCCACATACTGGATAGCACCTTCGCTGCTGTGTACGCTGGGATTCGCATGGCAGGATGGATGTCTACGGGGTGTATGTACTGCTGTTTCCATCTTTATGTCCTGTGTCATGCCCTACTACGGCTGTGTGATTCCACCAGGCTTGCTATTATGGGTGCCATCTTGTCCGTGACGCTTGTCCATCCTTGGGAAATGCCTACTGGACACTGATGTAGGGCTGAACACATTTCACACATGCCTTTAGCATTACCCTATGGGTGCTTTGCATCCTTACTGGGGACTAAGGCACGTCCTGTACCCGCAGCCCTCCCACGGGCGGACAACGGATTATCAGCCAAACAACACCGAGACCCATTTTGCATACCCAGGATACCAGGGCTGCAACCCCCACGGCACGCATGACACATCCTTCATGTGTGCGGAACTGGGATATGGACGCACATGTATGGACACGGCAGTCTGGGGACCTCTGTTCATATGTCCTGCATGTCATGGGCAGGTATCATCAACCTTAAACACGCTGGTGGTGCATATGTTCAGCGGTGCCGTAGTCACGGTATGTACCGGATTGGCTTTTTCTGGCGATACTGGCAAAAAGTCAGAATTTTTGGAGTCCTACAATGGACACCGATGTGCATTTGTAAAGTGTAGAACGTGGTTTGACTGTCCCCATCTGGCCAGTGGTATTGACTGCCGCTGTATGTTCCCCAGTCGTGGATGTCTGCTTGACTACCCATCGCTTGTATGACATGGCCTATCTATATCCACGCATAGTATGAGTAACTACAGAAAACCTTTAGGCCAGCCAATCTTCATAAACGACATTATGGAACATATATCGGCTGAAACAGACACTGTCAAATACGATAGACTCCACAGTGAAAGGATACTGAGCTCTCTCAACTACTAACATGGGGCACCGTCGCAGTACCGATGTCATGACATAGCCGTCCCTAATTCACTTCCTTCAGAGTCGGTTTAAAGCTTAATTAATCAATAAACCTGCTCATAGTTAGGTGGACAGTGCTCCAAGTCTTGATTATAACGTGACATATACATATCAGTGTTGCATGCCTTACTTCATGGAAACAATAATACGGCAACAATGTGTTAATATATCTACAATATTGGTAAATACAATCAGTATCCGGACACATAGTTGATAATTGGTGAGAGTGCACCTTAGAATGTAGTGTGTTGATCAGGTTATTGTATATCGATGTGTATATTAGTAGCATTACGATAACAAAGCATGGAATCAATAGGTACTATTTAAGCATATATTTGACAATTATGAATGTAAACGTGTGGAGGAGACATCCGTAACCTTCCCTGGTTCCACTGGATCACACACGCACACGCATACCGCATGTCCGGATTGTGGGTTACGCGCACGCCGCATTACGCATATCCGTATTCCGCTTATATATGTTTACAGTGTCTGTGTGGTTACGTGTTTTATGCTACTTGTGACTATTCCGTAACATATGTCTGATCCGTTGACGGACGGTGCAGAAAGCACTTACAGCTTTATATATGTAACAGTCTTTGCAGCATGGACGCTTTTACACGCACATCTATATGTTCTATAGTCATAATTCCAACGTGACTGCAGTCACGTTTGACACTTACTGTGACCAGTGCACGTTAGCTGTTCGTTGTCATTAATATGCATACCCGTGGTACCTATGTACATTTACATATCACCCCCGCACACACGCGACGCCACAGGCATCCATTCCCCTGCTGGGAAAGGTGCGGTACTGCATGTTGACCATTCCTAATTCCCCGTCGCTCATGGCCCAGGATGCATATGTCGTCACCACAGGGCTGTTCAGATGACAGCTGCTTATATCCCATATGCATACAGGCCTTCGATTGTCAGGGTGTTGCTGTGGTGCTTTGGGTTTGGTCTTGTCCGCCCACTGTACGGGACCGCCCTGACCCTGTACGAATGTTAGATGAGTCACATGGGCACGTTTTGTCCGTGTCCATGGTACCATGTCACGGCCCCCCCCCAATTAGTCTTAACCGTGTGCGCCGATTGTCCGGTGTATCCGTTGTAGATCTCGTTATACTAATTGCACACGGTCTGATCGAACTAACCTACTGCCATTACTAACCCTCCGTATGTATGGGCTGTGTCGCAATATTACAAGGGTTTAACATTGCGTGACGACTTTCACTGAGCCACAGACATGTCCGTTGCTTTTTTTGGCCCGGTTCCGCTGTGCTACACACATTTAACATGGCGTAACAGGTTGAACAGCTCAGACACGAGGACATCGGGTTGTCCGTCGTTGTCTATTATTGAATGTCTCTGTGGAGTTTGTTTCACAAAGCGACACATTGTCGGCATTGTTAACGGACATCTCGCTGCAGTACGCCCGCACCGACGCTGGTGACGGATGTCTGCCTTTGGCCGGCGAACAGGCATTATGCTGTGCCATTATGTCTGGGGATATATGGTTTCCTTCCTTACGTAGATGATGTGCCATACTAGCAATGACCCTAGCGATGACCCGCCTGGGTGTGGGTACTGCTGTATTACCCACGCGAAGAGTGGCCTTAGGGTAAGTGGTGACCTAGGCAGAGGTTGCCACCGATACGCCACCCGCTACCCTCCTGGTCTACCTACACCAAATAGAGTCTGGAAAGGTGCCCCGAGTAGAGCAACACCCTAGACGGCTACCTACTTGGCCTATGCCTAAGGCCGGCTATGTGTGTGGTCCCTTGGGCATCGGACTCGGGAACGTGGCACGCCTGCCGCTGGTATGTCCAGCATTACCCACATCCAGCCCCAAGGCAGTTAACACAACATGCACGGGTCCACATGCTGTCCCAGCTGTGCACTCCGGAGACTGTATGGGGAATTTAACCCACAGTTCGGACAGCTGGGTAATCCTAGCCTCACCTCAGGATACGCACCTGAGTAGTAGCACAGGGCGACTGTAGTCACACTCCACATAGATGGTGCCTCCACTGACCCTGGGTATTACCATACCATTAGTTTGACAAGCCTTATCTGCAAAGCCATGGAGATGGATCATAATGGGACACATAGATGAGGACATAGGGGACCCGTGATACTTTGGATACAACCCAGTTTAGCTTGGTCATAGTCAGATCATGCCCTTTACACGTGTTTCACTTTGTAGAATCAGTCACCAAGGCCATTGCTGAGGGTAAACCAGTCCATACAGCCTACCTCAACCCGGCAGAGGCCGCCGACACAATACCCCTCGGGTATACTTGATAAACCCGCCATCTTGAATGTAAATCCATACATCGCCATATGGGTTGCAAACGGGCTAGGTCACAGAACACACATGGCCATAGTTGCTGGCGCCATGTCATACTCACAGCCAGTCACAGGTGGTGTCCCATGGGGCTCAGTCCTGGGTCCACTATTTCCAGCATCTACGTTTCCATTGTACACCCACACACAGGCGCGTTATGGGTGACAATGTTTGCATACGACTGCAAACCGGATGCCAAGGTCAGACACACATCTGACACAGATATCCTTCAGGAGTGCCTCACAGATGTGGATAAGTGGTACCAGAGACATGTCCTACAGCTAAATGCCAGGAAATGCATAGGCATACCCTTCGGGATGAACAAGGTTACCCCGAGCTACCATATAGGTGGCAGTCCACTGAACACGGAGGGGGTTACCAGTGATCTGGGGACACGTGTTGTTGTTAACCGATCGTTAGACACACATGTTCCTAACATTGTTGGGTTGACGTTCCACATTGGCCACATCATCATGAAGGGATTCTCTTCTAGATCAGGGGAGGTGATTGTCCCCTTGTAATCATCACTCAATAGACCTATGATTGGGTACAATGCCCCGCTCAGAATGTATCTGACCCAACACCTGCAGCAGCTGGAAAGGCACCAACAGTTCTTCGACAAACGGATGCAGGGTCTCAGGTATATGTGTTATACTGACCGACTGAAAGGATTCCAGCTGTATACAGTTGCATACCACTTGCCCAGAGGTGACCCGTGCCTGGCATGCACGGCTAGGTCGAACCCAGATCTGATGACTATGCTTCACGACAATAAGGTAGATCCTCAGAACCACAAGGGCAGCTGACGACACCTTGACACTGTCATTAATCGAACGTGTTGTTGGGACGGATTCATCACCCAGACACTCACTATGCTGTGGAACGACATCCCAGTACATGTGAGGGCAAGCACCTCGCTGGCCTTCTGTTAGTATTTACACATGGATGTCTGATTGATTTATTTCTGTAACCTTCTAAATGAATGTTACATTAGCACATTGTGAATCTTTACATTTCGTTGGTCTATTTTACAGTACTCATATTCATACGGTTTATGTGTATATATTATGGTTCATTCATATTACTAGGTGTCTGCAGTTCTGTTAATATATTGGCACAATCCGTAGGACATATACATGTAGCTTACACAGTCAGACATTTGGAAAACATTTTATGTTGGTTCATGTTTCATATATGTACATATATTTCCATTTTCCGATGAATACTGTACCTTCAAGCAATGTCTGTTGTCCTCACTGTGTGGGATGTGTAACCCAAGTAAGGTTTGTTCGCTTGTCTGCCTTTAAGGCATGTAATTAGTACCTAGCACATCTAATGTACCAACCAATTAATGCTTGTAAATGTAGTAGGTTGGACTACATTGTATGTAGTCTGAATAAGTCTGCTTATGAAGCAGACGTAGTGTGCTCCAATAGACTATGGTGACTGACTTTAATTCTTGGTGTGCTCTGGTTGGTCACTGACGGTCCCTACACTACCTCGCCTTTGCTTTGGACTTCATCGGCTGGTTGTCTGTGTTTCTTGTATGGGGAATGTCAACTGTAGTCCCTATGTGTATGACTTGTGTAATGCTTTACTACGGCAGTGTAATTCCACCGGTTTGCATTTATGTGTGCCATCTTAGTCATACGCTTGTCCATCCATGTGAATTGCCTACTATACACTGGTATGGGGCTGTACACATTTCACACCTGCATTTTGCATTCCCCGGAGTATGGTGTGCATTATTAGCGGAGAGTGACGATGTGTTACGACACGCCCCTCCCACGGGCGGACAAAGGATTGCCTGAAAAACAACACCGAGGCCAGATTCTACATACCCAGACTCCCTTGACTGCAACAGTGGACAGTACCCATTACACATCCTTCATGTGTGCTGCAGTGTGATGTGGACGCAGCTGTATGGACCCGATACCCTGGGTATTTCTGTGCATGTGTGCTGCAGTTCATGGACAGCTATCATCAACATTGAACACGCTATGCGTGCCTATGTGTACCTGTGACGTGGTGACGACAATTAGACCACATGAGTAATGCGGGAAGCTAGCAGGCATGCCCTGAACAGAATTTTGGGTCCTACAATGGACACCGATGTGCATATGTCAAGTTAGATGTTGCTGGACTGTGTCCACCTGCCCAGTGCTTTTCACTGCTGGTGTATGTTCCCAATCGCGGATGTCTGTTTGACTACCCATTCCACATGGTGCTACATAACCGCCGCGTTAGTACTGTGAACAAATGACATACATCCAAAGATGGTGGTTACCAACTGCTTCATATAAACCTCAGACATCCCAATGGGACATATCCGTCACTATATTTCCAATATAACACCACCAGAACATGTTGCTTACCTATGCATTCATGTAACCATGTTGTCTTCGTGGGTGGGAATGCCATAGTTTACACATCCCACGTGACGCTGTGTGTGTGCCATTAGTATGTGTTCCACAGGTCGCACATCTGTTCCGCTGTACGGTAGCGGGTGCTCCTCAGTCTGTTGCTGGCAGACTGAGTGCTGTGTACGCCGGTGTTGGCACGAGAGTCCGGCTCTGTATGTGGAATGTCAACTGTGGTCCCTATGTGTATTTCCTGTGTCATGCCTTACCGCGGCTATGTCATTTACCCGGGTTTGCAGTTGTGGGTGCCATCCTGGCCATACGGGTGTCCATCCATGACAATTGCCTACTGGACACTAGTATAGGGCTGTACACATTCCACACCTACATTTAGCATTCTCCGGAGTATGGTTTGCATTATTAGCGGAGAGTAAGGCAGGTGCTACACAAAAATCCCTCCCACAGGGCGGGTAGAATGATTGCCTGCGAAACAACACCGAGCACAGAGTCTACATATCCAGAATCCCTTGACCGCAACAATTGCTAGTACCCATTACACATCCGTCATGTGTGCGGAAGTGTGATGTGGATGCAGTTCTATGGACCCGGTACCCTGGGTATTTCTGTGCATCTGTGCTGCATTACATGGAGAGCTATCAGCAACATTAAACACGCTATGTGCATATGTGTACCTGTGACTACAATGAGTTCCGTTAGGTGATTAAATAAGGCGGAAGAGCTGTCTTTAGACAAATTTTTGGGTCCTACAATGGACACCACTGTGCATATGTAAAGTGTAGAGCTTGTCGGACTGTGTCCTTGTGAGCATTGGATTTCACTGATACTGTGTGTTCAGGAATCGCGGATGTCTGTTTGACTACCCATTCCACATGGTGCTACATAACCAGCTGATTTAGTACTGTGAACAATTGACATACATCCAAAGATGCTGGTTAACAACTGCTTCATATAAACCGCAGACATCCCAATGGGACATATCCGTCACTGTATTTCCAATATAACACCACCGGAACATGTTGCTTACCTATGCATTCATTTAACCATGTTGTCTTCATAGGTGGGAATGCCATAGCTTACATATCCTACTTGACGTTGTGTGTGTGCCATTAGTATGTGTTCCACAGGTCGCACATCTGTTCCGCTGTACGGTAGCGGGTGCTCCTCAGTCTGTTGCTGGCAGACTGAGTGCTGTGTACGCCGGTGTTGGCACGAGTCCGCCTCTGTATGTGGAATGTCAACTGTGGTCCCTATGTGTATTTCCTGTGTCATGCCTTACCGCTGCTATGTCATTTACCCGGTTTGCAGTTGTGGGTGCCATCCTGGCCATACGGGTGTCCATCCATGACAATTGCCTACTGGACACTAGTATAGGGCTGTACACATTCCACACCTACATTTAGCATTCTCCGGAGTATGTTTTGCATTATTAGCGGGAGTAAGGCAGGTGCTACAAGACACATCCCTCCCACAGGGCGGGAGGAAGGATTGCCATGCGAAACAACACCGAGCACAGAGTCTACATACCCAGAATCCCTTGACCGCGATAATTGATAGTACCCATTACACATCCGGCCTGTGTGCGGAAGTGTGATGTGGATGCAGTGCTATGGACCCGGTACCCTGTGTATTTCTGTGCATCTGTGCTGCATTACATGGACAGCTATCAGCAACATTAAACACGCTTATGTGCATATGTGTACCTGTGACGCCAATGAGTTCACTTAAGTGTTGAAAGAATGCGGCATTCCTGTCTTTAGACAAATTTTTGGGTCCTACATTGGACACCACTGTGCATATGTAAAGTGTAGAGCTTGTCGGACTGTGTCCTTGTGAGCAGTGGGTTTCACTGATACTGTGTGTTCAGGAATCGCGGATGTCTGTTGGACTACCCATTCCACATGGTGCTACATAACCAGGTGATGTACTACTGTGGACAAATTACATACATCCAACGATGCTGGTTAGCAAATGCTCAATTTAAACCGCAGACGTCCCAATGGGACATATCCGTCACTGTATTTCCACTATAACACCACCAGAACATGTTGCTTACCTATGCATTCATTTAACCATGTTGTCTTCATAGGTGGGAAAGCCATAGTTTACATATCCTACTTGACGCTGTGTGTGTGCCATTAGTATGTGTTCCACAGGTCGCACATCTGTTACGCTTGCACGGTAGCGGGTGCTCCTCAGTCTGTTGCTGGCAGATTGAGTGCTGTGTACGCCGGTGTTGGCACGACGGTCCTGCTTTGTATGTGGAATGTCAACTGTAGTCCCTATGTGTATTTCCTGTGTTATGCCTTCCCGCTGCTATGTCATTTACCCGGTTTGCAGTTGTGGGTGCCATTCTGGCCATACGGGTGTCCATCCATGACAATTGCCTACTGGACAGTAGTATGGGGCTGTACACATTACACACCTACATTTAGCATTCTCCGGAGTATGGTTTGCATTATTAGCGGAGACTGAGGCAGGTGATACGACACATCCTCCCACGGGCGGAGAAAGTATTGCCTGCGAAACGACACCGAAAGCACAGAGTCTACATACCCAGAATCCCTTGACTGCAACAATTGATAGTACCCATTACACATCCGTCATGTGTGCGGAGGTGTGATGTGGATGCAGTTGTATGGACCCGGTACCCTGGGTATTTCTGTGCATCTGTGCTGCATTACATGGACAGCTATCAGCAACATTAAACACGCTATGGGTGCATATGTGTACCTGTGACGACAATGAGTTCAGGTACGCTTGGAATAACACATTATTCGATTCTTTCCACAATTTTGGGTCCTACAATGGACACCACTGTGCATATGTAAAGTGTAGAGCTTGTCGGACTGTGTCCTTGTGAGCAGTGGGTTTCACTGATGCTGTGTGTTCAGCAATTGTGTATGTGTGCTTGACTACCCATACTGTGTTGTGCTACAGGAACCATGTCTTCCGACACCAGAAACCAATGCTATACATCCAATGTTGCAGGTTAACAACCACTTTCATACCATACCCAGAGGTCACGATTGGGAGGTATTGCCACTTTATTATCGGAACAACACCCCCAGACTGTGTACATCATGGGAACTTTAGGCCAGTCTTAGCGGCCATTTCCAATTGTAATTGGCAGACACATGTCAATACATGTATGATAACACATATTGTCATGCAGAAGTTGATCTATGTTATTTGGACATTGGCTTCTGCTTTTGGCATCCGTTGCTGTGAGTGTTGCCAGTTACCATACACATTGCTTGCTCAGAGGCAGACTACACACTACTGCGCAGTACTGTGGTCTCCTTTAAGGACCCTGAGCCAGTGGTCAATGGTACAGCAGCCACTGCATAAATCACATTTGCCATCTACCAGTACCTACAGGACTGCATGAGCCAGTCATTCACTTACCCAACTGTGGTTCACTGTACCAATGCCAAGCATCCAGTGTGGTGTACCCCAGCCATACACAAAATGTACAACACGAGGAGGTGGCTACTACAAGGTGGAGCAGACACCTTGTGAGGTGTGACACCCTTGGTCATCATATGTGTAGACTTACACACTGTCATGAAATAGTCCAGGGCACATTCCACAGATATACCTACATGGACCTGGCTAACAATCATACCACCTTCAGTTGCTATGCTGGACACCTGGGAGCTCAGTCCCACATATGCTCTGACTGGGTTCACATAGAGGTGGGGTTTACTCAACATACACACATTGCCAACATACAGGCTGACAAGTCCAGTGAGGACATCTCCACACCCTCCCCCACACATGAGGAGATGTGTGTACCACTGGTTTGTGGTCACCTAATGTTCTGTGACACACAGGTGGGACATGCTCTCTCCAGGGTAGTGGACATAGCATCGATGAGACCAGCTGGTGACCCCGCTGTGTACTCCACTATCTCGGTTATGAATTAGACCCACAGTTAGGACAGCTATTTCTTTGTAGCCTCACCTCAGGTAGGGTACCCAGGTTGTGTCACATGGCAACTGTAGTCCCACGACAGAAGGCCAATACCTCCACTGAGGCTGGTTATTACTGTCCCATTACCCTGAGGAGAACTATCTGCAAAGACATGGGGAGGGATCATACTGTGGCTCGTACATGACTGCATAGGGGACATACTTACTTTGCCTCACACACGGTTTGTCTTGTTCAGGGGCGGTTCATGCCTTTAAAGCATGGTTGACATTTTCAGGACAGTCGCCGAGGCCACTGATGGGGGTGTTGCAGTCCATACAGCCTACCTCAACCTGGCAAAGCCCTTCATCACATTACCCCTCTCAGGTATCGTTGATAAACCCATTGGCTGGCATGTGAACACGCACATCACAGAATGTGTTGTAAACTGTCTATGTGACACAACCCACACGGTCATAGTTGCTGGCAGCATATCAGACCTACTGCCTGTCAGAAGTGGTGTCCCATGGGGCCCTTCCATGTGTGCACTCCTGTCATACACCTACATCTTCATGGTACAGGCACACACAGGGGTGCTATGGGCAACAGTGTTTGTAGATGACTGCAAAACAGGTGCCATAGTGGGACAGACATCTGACACAGATATCCTTCGAAGGGGCCTCCCAGGTATGCATATCTGCTGTCAGGGGACATGTCCCACAGCTAAATGCAACGTCATGCAACATCATACCTGTGGAGAAGTACTAGGTCACCCCTGTCCAGCATATAGGTGGCTGTCCACTCAGCACAGGGGTGTTTACCAGGAATCAGGGGACAGTGTTGGACGGTCACCATTCATTCCACACACACGTTGTTATCGTGGTTGTGTGGGTCTTCTACATTGCCCACCTGTTGGTGCAGGGATTCACATCTACATCAGGCTAGGTCATTGTTCCCTTGTACCCATTACGTGTTACACCTATGATCTACTACGGTGCCCCATTCAGACTGTATCTGACCATACACCTACAGCAGCTGGGAAGCCCACATAGGTTGATCGTTGTACAGATGCAGGATGACACCATTTTGTGTAATGCTGCCCCACATGTAGGACCCCTGCCACATCATGTCACATACCTGCTGTTTGGTGTTGACCTGTGCCTGACATACAAGGCCATGTCAACCCATATGTCATGTGTATGCTTCACCTACTGTATCCGCATCCCTCAGAATCACTAGGGCAGGTGACATTTACCTTGTCACGGTCATTCATGGATGTGTTTGGGTGACACATATATCACCCAGACAATCATTATGCTGTGGATCTACATCACAGTACATGTGAGACAGACATCCTTCCTAGCCTTGTTCGCAGCTATGTTGTCCATTGGATGGAGAATTGCAGGTATAGGCCAGGGATTACATCATTATCACTGCTTGACGGAGATACAGCAATATCATGGGTATTTCATCTGAGGCACAGAAGGTTGGCAAAGTCATCCTAACTATGGTGTAGTATTATGGCTGGGCCTGGGACGATGGCCTACCCTGTACCTATGGACGTGTGAACCTATATTCATAGTTTGTCACATGTACAATTGTCTATCCACTATAGTCTTTCGCCACTGTATATTTCTGTGGCACATGATTGTCCTCTGTATTACATGCAGGTATGCTGTGTACGCTGCACATACGCCACAGTTGATGACAGTGTATCTGTGTCCCTAACACTGTGATACTGAGGACTACCACACATCCTTCACAGCATTACATGCATATGTCCATTCTATTCTTCTTTGGCCTATGGGGTCCTGTTAAGGCAAACATTACTCAAGTCCCTGTTTGTGCATGCTTCATGTTGGTGTTTGACCAGGCTCCGCTGCAGTCATGTGTTGGACAGTAGTGTGTCTGTGTGTTTGCCATGTGTTTTTATTGCCAGTACATCTGTGGGAGGTGTAGTTGGCACATGTTCCTCTTTGCAGGGACACCCATCCTGGTGTTTGTGTCATGCATCTGCACTTGGCACGTGCCATATGTCCTGTACTATTCCCACAGTCGTGTATGCCTTCATGCACTACTACTGCGTGTTACTGGCTGTGTGTATGTGGTACACATGGACATTGTGATGTTTGTCTTGACCTATTCCAATGCTAGAACGTAAACATCTGTCAATTAAGTCTTTTAAATCAAACTGTAACACTCATTCGTATTTTCAACATGACACTCATTAACACAGGAAGCTGGGATTAATAACATTTTATTACTGTGCAGCAGGAGGCAAAGGAGTATGCAGTCAAAGTTTAGACATTTGTTCAACTCTATACATGTTACATCTGTATGAGCATTCTGTATACTATCATCCTTTGCACACATTAATGATGTTGTCAGTCACAAGGCATTTACATTGCTAGAGTACAGAACATTGTATTCCTACAACAGTGCTCAGGTAATGCTTATTACATGTTTTCCCATGAGGATAGCCCAACCTTGCAAGCCACATATTCAGTTAGACTGTACTTTGGTAAGTTCTGCTCTGACACGGTTCCAACACTGTTCATATTCAGTCCTCACCCGTGTCCTACTAGGTTCCTGTGTCTCTCTGCTGAGCAGCTGTACTCTGTGTTACAGCTCACAAGCCTATCCTCCTCAGTAGAAGGATGACAGATATACCTGTACATACATGTATTATTCTCTAACCGAGCAGATGACTAATGCTGACTGACATACACCTGCTGCACTGGTTACTGCTAGGGTTGGGTTCAATCACACTGCAGCTACACTACAAGCAATTACATGCATGAGAAGCTGTACTGCTATATTGTCAGGTAGAATAATATGCATTATACACTATTAGCTTCTAAATTTGCACGTCATATTATGTTTAAATATGTATTTTGCTAACATTCTCCCTCCTTTGATTGCTTCTACTCTATCCAGAGACATATACAACATTATTTCATTCCCTGGCGCCTTCCTCTGTGGAACGCTTAACTAGGCAAGTAATTTGATGTACATTGCAAGTAGGATTGCATTTTCTATTGACAAATACCACTACAGGTCTTGATACATAGTCTGGGTACAGGTATGTTGCCAGAGTCCCTGACTAATACTTACATGCACAGTATCCCGTGACTAGACACATGCTCCCAATATGAGCAGAACAACACAAATGGCAATCATGATATTCAGTATGACTGACCCCATCCACCCAATGGTTTGTGGAAATGGTTCGGCAGTGGGTTTGGGCCTGGTTCCGCCATGGATGACACCTGCTATATTACCTGTAGGTGGGCGTTGCTTTTGGTCTCTTCATGTGGTAGTTGGACACAGCGATCTTCTTCAGTAAGCGCCAAGACGCACTCAATTCTCAGCGCCACGGTGCAGTCGCACTATTACATTTTGTGACACAACAGTTCTCATTGCATCCAGTTCATCAGTCACATGTTCAGGAGCGTGAAGTCACATTCATCCTTCCTCCGACAGTTTTTGATAACTTCCTCTGTTCCCTGATTGATTTCACTACTCCAGAAGCTGGGGGTGTTCCAGCCCATGTTGTGACGCTGTCACTGAAGTCCATATGAATCGGTATTCCTTTATCTCTTGCAGAGGACTGACATGTCAGAACAGCTTCCATTTCACCCACTGGCTTAGTAGGTGTCTCGACTGTGTTCCCAGTTCTTTGAGCTATATGTGTTATAGTTCGCTTCGCACCCACAGGCAATTGTACAGTATGTCATGTGACTGGAGCCAGATAACCCAAATAACAACTGCCGGACCAATTCCCAGGTAACCATTGCTATGCTTATTTCCCACAAACAACATTACTATATTCTACTTTATTACTGATGCGGGTTACCTCTGCATGTAACAAATTCCTGTCTCTAACAGAGGACTGTTTATACAATTCAGGATGTTTCTGCACATCCTTCAACATTGTTCTCATGATGTTTCAATACAAATTAGGAATGGTGCTACAAGTAGTACTGTGATCTTTGGCTGTTATATGACATTCGTGAAGACACAGTTATGTTACAAATACTCCCACCAACTGAAACTGTACCATGTTTATGATAACATACAATTCCTTTTTGTGTAACAGGTAAGTACATTGCCACGTTGTCCTGTGATCTCACAGAACCTGTATCAAAGTGTAGATATTCACAAGTCTCAATCTATCCCCGAGGGGACAACATGCATCGGAAGTCCTCCATATGATGTAGGTATGGCAGTACAAACACAGCAATTTAATGTGTTCCTAGTCTCTATATGCACACGCATCATGCCTAGGTATCTGTTGAAGTGTGGAAGACACTCTGTGGCCAGTTCATCACGTATCAGTATTTGTATCCGTGTAGTTATATGCAGGTAAGGTCCCGGAAATTGTAACGTAAACACAAACATGGTTAATAGGTGTATAATCATTAGGACAGCAAACATAAATGTCTTTGGGGTTGCTTTGTATTGTTATACAGTCTTCGCCGGGTGATTCGGCTCTTTGGTATATCAGCTACAAGATGTCAATCAGACTTGATATCCTTTACCAGTTTGAGAAATGTGAGGTGGACCCAGGACGACCTCTCTGCAAACTTTACTGCGGTAGGCGCTGCCAACAGTACCCGGTACAGACATTCGTGACTGTCCACTTGGCAATAATGTTCTTTGGATAACAGTGACATACACACAGGATACTGGTGTCAGCTATGCTTCCGCCTTCGCTTGCTCTTATCTGTAACAGACTTTAACTGAAGAACACTGTTACTAGTTAACAATCCTCTCATGTCACCTACTACTGAGTCATCGACCGCTCTGCAGGCATGACAGCTTTCCACTCTGGCACATGATATGCCATTCCACATACTACTTCGAAGTGGGTGCAGCACTTTACATTTGGAACTGTTGTCATGCTCAGCAATGCTAGAGGTAGACAGCTCATGTAACTCGCCTGGATGTCACCCACCAAACTCCTCTACTTATTTCTCGATCCCATTCTACGGCGGCAGCAGTCGTGCTGAGTGTGGGTTGTACATGCAATTGACATTCATGGTAATACGAAGTAATCCCCCAGGTAGCGTGATTGTCTGGTTAACTACATGTGTTCTATTGTCACTGTAGCTTCTTTACAGCATGCCAGATCTAGGGATACTTAATTTTACTGGCACCTTTGCCACTGCTGCTGCATCCGGATTACTGGTTGGGAATGCTTCTACCCATTTTGATTATATATATGTGTAATCGCTAAACAGTATTTGTTCCCTTCACATTTATGCAGATGTATGAATTCCATACAAATAGTACGGAACGGTTAGGGTGGTGTAGGTAAACTCACTCCCTTCGGTTTAAATACTCCCTGTGCATGATATCTACGGCAAACGTGACACGCTGCTCATGAGGTTTGTATGTGGTTCGTAATTCCGCATGTTAGGGGTATTCTGTTAACCAAATGTACCATCCCCCGTGTTGAGACATGTCTCTACCCATGGCTCCACAAAGCCGCATATCTGAATATATTAGACGTTAATATTGGCTTTATCACTGTGGATATGTGCAGTCCGTGTTCAAGGATTGCTCCTCGCCATAACCACGCCGGCTTTTCTGCTTTCGTAGTTGCTGTTTGCATTGTTTGTACAGTTTCTACATCTAAACAGTCTGAGGTTTGTCATTCCTCATTCACACAGACACTTTCCAACTGTGACGCTGCTTGTTTTGCAGGTGCATGAGCTCATGCCTCAACTTTCCTACTGTTATCCTGTTGCTTTCTATGCCCTGCACATTTACAATTACCTACTTCAGTGGGTAACTGCATGTAGTCTAATGCATTCAGGTTCGTATGCGCATGATTAATCGATTTACCGTGGATGTTATCATTCCCCTATTCTTCCACTGCTGCTCATAAACATGCACTGCACAGACAACAGAATGACTATTGGGACATATGTCCACACATCATTTTTCCGCTACAGTACAAGCACGTGTTAAAGCTATCTATTCTGCTGCTTGAGCAGACACGTTATGCTGCAGGGTTTGGCCGCCTACAATGTCATTATCAATAACTACTGCATAAACTACTTCATTCATTCCTGTAGGACTCTGTCTACATGATCCGTACACATTAACTGTCACCTCTGCATCATCTAAGGGTATACCAGTGTTATCATGTCTGTGTGTAGTTATTTAATCCATATCGTATAGGCAACTGTGTGGTGTGCCATACACAGGTGTCAGACGTGACGCTGATAGGTTTCATGTTGTACAACGCTCAATCACCATGTGAGGTTGACTCAGTGGTATGGTCAGACATGACAAATGTCTAGCACGAGTCAGGAATTCTATCTTCTCTTGCAGCAGATTGATCGCAACTGCATGACACATTCTCACAGTGAGAGGGTGGTGTAGTAACATTACGGCCGGGCCTGTACTGCCATGGGTGCTACAACAACTGCTCTGTACACAATGTGGCACTGACCATGCCACAGTGTCCAACTGCAATGAGTAGTCAGCTATTTAGCGTTGCTTACTTCCCTGTTGTTGCATCAAGACTGACGCCATATATCTCCGCTTACAATCTACGGTCTGACACCATCTGTTATGATTATTCACGCGACCTACTACAGCTGTTGAGGCTATCAATCGCTCTAGTCTGCATAACACTGTTTCTGCTACTGTAATCCGTGTACTATGTGTTGTGCTGCCATAAGTGTATTAAAGGTTAAGGCAAACAATACAGCGGATTCCACAGCATTGTTTGGTATCCAGATTTAACATGTGTTAGTCGGGCCAGACACCTACATCATTCCCTTCTTGTTAGTTGGCTTGGGTGCTTATTATATTGCTACCTTCCTATCGCCATGTGATGTTCTACCCTACTTGGTAATTGACCTGTATTCTCTGTAGTTGCAATTTATGCTTGCTTACTTTATGTCCCTGTTCTGCTGATAATCTCATTAATGCTATTGTATCTTCCTTACATTGCTGCTGGGTAGGGGCCGCAAGCAGAATATCATCCAATTAAAGTGGAGCTTGACTGGCCCCGGGTGGAGTTGACAATGTAGCTGGCCATCCCCTGTGAGAATATCGGTGTACTTTCACAGTAGCCCCGCGATAGCCGGGTATGGCTGTATCTGTCACCCTGACTGTACAAGCAAAGCAATACGGACTATGTGGATGTATAGGTATTGCAAAGTAAGCATAGCTTATATGTACCACGGTAAGATACTTCTGTGGCATGTTCATAGCATTGAATATAGTGTGTGGGTCTGGCACCAACGCTACCCTACGTATTCTTACATGATTTACAGCTTATACATACTGTACCATCCGCCATTCCCTTTGGTTTCAGATCAGGAGATACAGGGTATTGCATGGTGAATAGCGATTACTTTGTGGATGGGGAATTCTCTATGACTTTGCAGATATCTTCTGGTGTCCACGGTCTATACGCCACGGGGTTGGGTCCTGGCCTTCCTGTCCTGCATGATGGTTCGGTACTTCAATTAATTGACAGATATCCTCACTCTGTTTTAGTACTGTGTTCTTACCGGGTGTCCCTAGGTATGTTACGTGTTCGGGATGTGGTTTCAATAGCTTCTATTACATTTGTTCGTTGTGCTACCTCTGTTGCCACAGGATAACGTGTGGGGACCAGCCTGCCCTCCCGCTTAATATCCTGCATGTGGTATCTGCGGTGGTAGGGTGTTGTGGGGGGGGGGGCGATCGGTACTACTGTATTATGATCTTCTCTGTGTATGTATGATGCTTAGCCATTTGTAGTGTTCTATTCCCTTCGGTACACTACCTCAGTCCACCGATGTGCATGACGGATACCCAATTGTCGCTGTTTTGTCGCCTGCACATCTTAGGGCTGCCACCTTTTCCAATGCACAATGTGGGACATTAGTGTTCGAAACGTGTAATTTGCCTGGAAAATGCATACCCACGGCCAGTACATACGACAGGTATTCACGCTTTGCCAGGAGAGCTTAACAATTGTTGTAGCATTTCAGTTGCTTATTCTGTTTATTATTATATTTTGCTGTTCCACATACAAATTTACTGTTTTATGCTACCATTTTGATATATATCTGGGAAATGTTTGTCCTGAGATATCAGGACATTTGACATTTGTTCGGTTTATTTACAGGACACGGCTGGCCAGAGAGGGCATATCCTCTCAGGGTGGAACAGGTGTTTACCTTGGAACATATGCATCAAATTTTCAGGGATTACAATGTTTCAGTAACGATATGTTGCCTAATATACCATCAATGTCATATTTATTAGCCCATTTTGCTGCGTAACTCACATTATGTGCTCTCTGCGATTGCATATTCTTCACGTCACCCGTCAAACGCGGATCACATGATCTGTTGCTTCAATAATCTCCCATATCCTCTACACGACTGCTACGTATCCTTCTGTCATAACACGTGTGTCTCCTTCCCTGTATCCACTGTAGTGTCTATAATCACTATTTACTCTGCTGTGTGTTCCCCTGACCTATGTTCAGATTTAACAGTATGTGGGTAGGTCTTCAACCCGATATCACTACTGTTAACAGAAACACAATGTAGTCTGGTCCCTGATCTACAATAGACACAAAAAGGCAGACACTCCTTACCTGGGCCTCCTGTTTAAGGCTGCACGCTTTCTTCTTGGGATCCAGTTTTCCGCTTTTCAGCCACAGATCAGACAGTAAACAGCCTCTTTACACACAACAATTCAGTCGGAGGTCTTTTCATTCAAGAAGAACCATTTCTGCATATTCTCCAGCTGCATATGTCTAACCAGCCATGCACTCTGACCTGTAGCTTACCAAGGGAATTCGGATTACAAGGATCACAATGTGAAATAAGTTGTTACAACCAGACTGTAGTTATCAGTAGGCTTTTCTAAGTGACAGCCGATAACACAGGAGGCTCGGGTTCAGAACGCTTTAGTAGTGTACACAGGCAGGCTAAATAATATACAGTCCAAGTATGAGAGTTTTGTCTGACTCTATACAGTAAGCAGTTTCTTTATATAGTGTTTACAATCAGCTTTTGCCCACCTTACTGACGTGGTCGGTCACAGGGCATTTCCATCACTATGGTCCGCAATAGTCTATACATACGTGGGTGCTGGGGTCGTGCTTTTAAATTGTTTTCTCATGGGAATAACACAGCCTTGCAAGGCACCTTGTACATTACAGTATCCTTTTGTGATTGTAGCTGTTTCAAGGACCCTAGACTGTTACGATACAGTGGACAGTTAATTTCTTAATACGCTGCTTTGTCTCTCTGGTAGGAGTTGTACTGCTATCTTCGATAGAGCTCACAAGGCCATCCTCCTCTGGGGAAGGAGTGCTGTTATGCATGTACATACATTTATTGTTCTGTAACCCAGCAAATAATTAATGATGACAGACATGAGCCTGCTGTACTGCTTACTGCCAGGTTCAGAATTCCATCACAGTACAGCTTAGCTTCACCAATTACATGCAGGCTTAGTTCTACTGCCATATTGTACGGTACAATTCAATACATTATATAGTATTTCGAGTGTAAACTGGAACTTCATATGTGTTTCTATATATTTTACTTAACAACATCCATCCGCCATATGCATGTTGTTCCGCCCTTTACCTTGACCGTGTGTATTTGTCCGTCCAGCTACGCTTAATCTCCACATGTGATGTCCCAGTTTCCTTCTTTGCCTGTAGCACCCTGTTAGGACGCCCTGTTTGTTAGGCACCTGTTCCGCTTATATGTGATCGACTTCACAGCAAAGATAATCATCGATGCGGTGGTCCAACGACCGTCTTGTCCACATGTGTACAGTTATGTGCACCGTGTCGTATGCAAACCTAGATGGTTTGGACGGGTACATACTACATGCCGGATGTACACATTCTGCTGACACATTCACATGCAGCCATTTACATATCTGTACCTGCGGTGGGTTGGGGACATGTGGGTAATGATTTGCCCGCTGTGGCATTGCCTAACACAAACATCTTACCACAGTTCAGGTATGCACATTGTGTGTGGTTGTATAGCTGCACACGGATGCTAGCAGGTTTGGGTGCAGGGGTATACATGGGTGTGACTGACATGTACAATGAGGCTATTGTGTGGTACATCCGAATGCATGGGTTCTGCTTCTGGATATTACACTTCATCATACACCATCCAGTGTATGCAACAGAGACGTTGTTGGGTCTGGGATATGTTGCTATGCACATGTTTGCCTGTGTTTGAGGTATCTTGCTTCCTTACTGTTGTTATGTCAGCACAGCTACCCGGCTATGTACTGTCACTACTGCTTGTGACCATTATGGTTGGCACCTTTTCCAATGCCCATAGTGGGGCATGTTATGTGGGCACTTCGAAATTTGCAGGACTACACATACTCAGGGCTAGTGCAGTTGACAGAACTTCACTTGTTTGCCATACTATGAGCTTATTCTGTAAGCGCTTGGGTTCCTTATTTATTTTCTTATGCCATGTCTGTGTTCCATATCGTAATGTATATGTTTTATGCTACTATTTACATGTATATTGCGGAATTTGCGTGGCAGGGGATCGGAGGTCATTTTCCATTTTTACGATTGTTGCAGGGACACGACTGTCCAATCAGGGACTGTCCATGGCACATTGGGACAGCAGGTAACCCTGGTGACCATGCCCATGTCGCTACTGGGGTTTCCACCTTTTCCATTTTCCGATCTGGGATATTTCCTTGACTCACATCTGACTTTACAGGCCGACACATACAAACGGTCACTATATAGCATGGAAATTCACTTGCTTGCCTAAATAATATGCTTATTATTGTGGCAATTTCCTTGCTTATTCTGTTTTTTGTGTCATTTAGGTATTTCTGTTACAGAAATAACCAATTCATGCTACCATTACATTAAATACGGGATATCATTGTGTCCTACAATCGTAGCACATCAGCCATTTCTAATACGATTTTTCGGGACACAACTGTCCATGGAGTGACTGCCCCAACCAAAGTGGGACAGGTGGTGACCTTAGTCGCTGCTCCTATGTCGGTGCGGCGCTGACATGCGGCTGTACACCTTCTCTGAGTGTAAACACTGACAGTGCATTGCAGGACAAACGCGGTCTTATGCGTATCATTTGCTCCTTGGACGGGTACACTTATGCCTTCGTGGCTTCTATTTGCTTCACCATAAATTTGCGCGGGACTATGTTGCATACTGTACATGCGTTTCATTCTGCACAGGACCTGGCTGCTGCCATTACTATTGTGGGCGGACCATGGCTGTCAGCACATTAGGTTGCTCACCTCATGCTGGCTTAGACACGCCCAGACGATCCTACCTGGGCTCGCCACGCACACTACGTACGTGTCTGTGACTGCAGTGCACAGTCATTAATATGTATATGGCGCTACTGCGCCGGATATTCCATGCACCGCCGGCGCAGGCCTTACGCCGCCTAGCGCCGAGCTTCATGAATCCCGGGGATGGTTTGTACTCCACATTGCTTCACCCAAATATAGATTATTCCTGCAAAGCCAGAATTACAGCAACACAACAGCAGGGCCACTCATTTCATGCACAAACAGCATAGTTACTGAAGGCCTACCTAAAGTATTTGCTTTGTCCCTGTCAGAATTAAAACAAAGATTATCATGGTCACATTAATTTATTTTTATTGCGCAGGAACATTAGTCACAGCTTGCCTCACCCAAATACATATTCGTTTTGCAAAGCCAGAATTATGACAGGAAATGGCAGAACCCATCATTTCCTTCAGACACTGCCCCCATCCCTATTGCCCACCAGTAGTATCTGGTTTGACTCTTCCAGGTTAAAGAAAAAAGAAAAAAAAGAGAATCATTAGTCACATTCATGTATTTTTTAACATACATAGTGGTCAGGGCTTCTAATCAATCTTACTTCACCCAGATGCTCCTTAGTCCTGCAAAGACAAACCTTCAGCAACAAAGCAGCAGGACCAGTCATTTCATCTACAACTCCCACGACCTAGATCCACCTAACAAATCTAGTTTGTCCTTGCCAGAATTAAAAAACTAAAGTTAACATTTATGTAAAACGATGAATGCAGTCACTGCTCGCATTCCATCTTTCTTCACCAAAATTCAGAATAGTTCTACAAAGCCAGAATTATAACAGCAGACTGCAGGGCCGAGCAGTTTATCTGCAAACAGCCCTCATATCCACTGCCTGCCTACCTAAAGTATCTGGTTTTATGTTCTCAGCATTAAAATAAATAGTGTAAGATGGGATGGATGTAAAAAAAAACTAAAAAAAACTTTACTCTGGTAAGTATTGTCAGCAGTACTCAATCACATCATCCTCCAAGTATTTATTTTACTTATTTTAACTTACCTGAAGGTACCCACCTGTAAAAACAACTGAAGTACACTGCAAAAATGGCTGCCTTCCTTAGAAATTATATTTATTCAACCCTCCATCACTCTTTTGTTGAATCCTCATGGAACTAATAAATGAGCCAAGACCAGGAGCTGAATACAATGTAAAAGCGAGTAAGTGCTCCTCAGCTTTTACATGTGGATGTTCCACTCTTATTGTCATCAGCAGGAACATTATGCACACATACAAGCTATGATTATGTGACAGACTGCCACTGCTAACAGCCTGGTCCCCAAGTAAATCTGTACACTTAAACCCACATTGAATGCCGGCATCTTTTTGGTACATACCCAGATTCCTGGCTGATTTTAAATTCAGAAAAAAATAAATAAAACAGTGTTAGCAGCTGTGCAAAAAAGTAAACACTAAAACCATTCCAAAGTTGCACAATATGCATTCACCACTCCATAGGCTTTAGTGTTTTCATCTTTAATGATTGAAACTTCTTCAGAAACAGCCTTTCGTGTACAGTAACACTTTAAATGCTCATATCATACTTATATCAAGCAATTCTTCAACCAGTCAATGAGCACAAACACTCCAGCATTAACATCTATAAAATCACCTTCTTATCCATAATTCAAATCTGATACTTAAACAGCCATTGAGCCCTAGGAAATTGCCAGTATTTAATTTAATCTATCAAGCAAGTTCCTGCATACTGACAGCATACTTATATCAGGCGATACATCAACCAATCAGTGAACACTAGTACTCCAGCATTAATCTCTGTAAAATCACCTTCATCTATTTAATTCACATTCGATAATTATTTTGTAGGCATGATTTGATTTAATTTGGTTGGTTGATTAATGATGACATGAGGATATAAATCGCTTTGAATTTTTTATGTAGTTGTACATCTGATGTAGTCCTTACTTGATGAAAACGTGGTGATTTGTTAAGCATTTATTTTGTTTATGTGCCTCTATTAAAGGATTCACCCAGGCTGTCACCTACATGCTCCTTGTGTGTCTTTAGATGTATTGTTTTTATTGGGCATTTTCTTCCTTATCTTGTTATTTATCAGGCATGTATTCTTAATGGCTGTAGTGTGCTCCTAAATCTTAGATAGAGAGTCTGTAAGGATGTCAGCCACTCCCCCTTTGCTTTACTGGATTTCAATGCTTGAACAAGACATCCCTTTTTTTAATCTTTCCTAATTAATTTGCAGTCCTTAGAAAAGATAAATCTCTATGCACTGCAGAGAATAATGAGCAGATCAGTGGATCAAAGGCTGTATTATGTGTTCTTGATATGGACCCAAGGTACACCTCTCAAGCTTCACTTTTCTTGGCATCCATGTTTGAACACAGAATAAAGCGGTTATGATCACCAACTCACTCATAATGCTGTGTTTCTTTTCTTGTCATAACCTTTAAACTGGTGAACTGTCTTATATTTACCATTGTGTTAATGCACTACCAGTTGCCCAGAGCATGACTGAAAAGGATATTTTTCACCAGCTCACCTACCCACTTAATAAAGAAAAGAGACATAAACATAGATATACAAATGCTACTGTACTTATGCTCATTATAGCTACACTAATCACTATAGAGAAAGAAAAATGGGAACCAAAGCTATACAACACACCTTTAATAACCTAAACACATAATTAAAACATAATGTATAAAAACTGGTTATTAGCATGAAATTCACTTGTTGCCTAAATATTTTTTGTTTTTGTGTCATTTAGGTATTTCTGTTACAGAAATAACCAATTCATGCTACCATTACATTAAATACGGGATATCATTGTGTCCTACAATCGTAGCACGTCAGCCATTTCTAATACGTTTTTTCGGGACACAACTGTCCATGGAGTGACTGCCCCAACCAAAGTGGGACAGGTGGTGACCTTAGTCGCTGCTCCTATGTCGGTGCGGCGCTGACATGCGGCTGTACACCTTCTCTGAGTGTAAACACTGACAGTGCATTGCGGACAACGCGGTCTTATGCGTATCCTTTGCTCCTTGGACGGGTACACTTATGCCTTCGTGACTTCTATTTGCTTCTCCATTAATTTGGGACGGGGACTATGTTGCATACTGTACATGCGTTTCATTCTGCACAGGACCTGGCTGCTGCCATTACTATTGTGGGCGGACCATGGCTGTCAGCACATTAGGTTGCTCACCTCATGCTGGCTTAGACACGCCTCCAGACGCATCCTACCTGGGCTCGCTCACGTACACTACGCACGTGTCTGTGATTCCGGTGCACTCTCATTAATATGTATATGGCGCTACTGCGCCGGATATTCCATGCACCGCCGGCGCAGGCCTTACGCCCGCCTTGCGCCGAGCTTCATGAATCCCGGGGATGGTTTGTACTCCACATTGCTTCACCCAAATATAGATTATTCCTGCAAAGCCAGAATTACAGCAACACAACAGCAGGGCCACTCATTTCATGCACAAACAGCATAGTTACTGAAGGCCTACCTAAAGTATTTGCTTTGTCCCTGTCAGAATTAAAACAAAGATTATCATGGTCACATTAATTTATTTTTATTGCGCAGGAACATTAGTCACAGCTTGCCTCACCCAAATACATATTCGTTTTGCAAAGCCAGAATTATGACAGGAAATGGCAGAACCCATCATTTCCTTCAGACACTGCCCCCATCCCTATTGCCCACCAGTAGTATCTGGTTTGACTCTTCCAGGTTAAAGAAAAAAGAAAAAAAAGAGAATCATTAGTCACATTCATGTATTTTTTAACATACATAGTGGTCAGGGCTTCTAATCAATCTTACTTCACCCAGATGCTCCTTAGTCCTGCAAAGACAAACCTTCAGCAACAAAGCAGCAGGACCAGTCATTTCATCTACAACTCCCACGACCTAGATCCACCTAACAAATCTAGTTTGTCCTTGCCAGAATTAAAAAACTAAAGTTAACATTTATGTAAAACGATGAATGCAGTCACTGCTGCATTCCATCTTTCTTCACCAAAATTCAGAATAGTTCTACAAAGCCAGAATTATAACAGCAGACTGCAGGGCCGAGCAGTTTATCTGCAAACAGCCCTCATATCCACTGCCTGCCTACCTAAAGTATCTGGTTTTATGTTCTCAGCATTAAAATAAATAGTGTAAGATGGGATGGATGTAAAAAAAAACTAAAAAAAACTTTACTCTGGTAAGTATTGTCAGCAGTACTCAATCACATCATCCTCCAAGTATTTATTTTACTTATTTTAACTTACCTGAAGGTACCCACCTGTAAAAACAACTGAAGTACACTGCAAAAATGGCTGCCTTCCTTAGAAATTATATTTATTCAACCCTCCATCACTCTTTTGTTGAATCCTCATGGAACTAATAAATGAGCCAAGACCAGGAGCTGAATACAATGTAAAAGCGAGTAAGTGCTCCTCAGCTTTTACATGTGGATGTTCCACTCTTATTGTCATCAGCAGGAACATTATGCACACATACAAGCTATGATTATGTGACAGACTGCCACTGCTAACAGCCTGGTCCCCAAGTAAATCTGTACACTTAAACCCACATTGAATGCCGGCATCTTTTTGGTACATACCCAGATTCCTGGCTGATTTTAAATTCAGAAAAAAATAAATAAAACAGTGTTAGCAGCTGTGCAAAAAAGTAAACACTAAAACCATTCCAAAGTTGCACAATATGCATTCACCACTCCATAGGCTTTAGTGTTTTCATCTTTAATGATTGAAACTTCTTCAGAAACAGCCTTTCGTGTACAGTAACACTTTAAATGCTCATATCATACTTATATCAAGCAATTCTTCAACCAGTCAATGAGCACAAACACTCCAGCATTAACATCTATAAAATCACCTTCTTATCCATAATTCAAATCTGATACTTAAACAGCCATTGAGCCCTAGGAAATTGCCAGTATTTAATTTAATCTATCAAGCAAGTTCCCTGCATACTGACAGCATACTTATATCAGGCGATACATCAACCAATCAGTGAACACTAGTACTCCAGCATTAATCTCTGTAAAATCACCTTCATCTATTTAATTCACATTCGATAATTATTTTGTAGGCATGATTTGATTTAATTTGGTTGGTTGATTAATGATGACATGAGGATATAAATCGCTTTGAATTTTTTATGTAGTTGTACATCTGATGTAGTCCTTACTTGATGAAAACGTGGTGATTTGTTAAGCATTTATTTTGTTTATGTGCCTCTATTAAAGGATTCACCCAGGCTGTCACCTACATGCTCCTTGTGTGTCTTTAGATGTATTGTTTTTTATTGGGCATTTTCTTCCTTATCTTGTTATTTATCAGGCATGTATTCTTAATGGCTGTAGTGTGCTCCTAAATCTTAGATAGAGAGTCTGTAAGGATGTCAGCCACTCCCCCTTTGCTTTACTGGATTTCAATGCTTGAACAAGACATCCCTTTTTTTAATCTTTCCTAATTAATTTGCAGTCCTTAGAAAAGATAAATCTCTATGCACTGCAGAGAATAATGAGCAGATCAGTGGATCAAAGCGCTGTATTATGTGTTCTTGATATGGACCCAAGGTACACCTCTCAAGCTTCACTTTTTCTTGGCATCCATGTTTCGAACACAGAATAAAGCGGTTATGATCACCAACTCACTCATAATGCTGTGTTTCTTTTCTTGTCATAACCTTTAAACTGGTGAACTGTCTTATATTTACCATTGTGTTAATGCACTACCAGTTGCCCAGAGCATGACTGAAAAGGATATTTTTCACCAGCTCACCTACCCACTTAATAAAGAAAAGAGACATAAACATAGATATACAAATGCTACTGTACTTATGCTCATTATAGCTACACTAATCACTATAGAGAAAGAAAAATGGGAACCAAAGCTATACAACACACCTTTAATAACCTAAACACATAATTAAAACATAATGTATAAAAACTGGTTATTTGGAATGGTTAAGTGTTCCAGTGAAGTGTGAAGTCCTTATTTTGGGGACAAAAGCACTCAACATTTTGTTATAATTAGGTGTTTTATTTTATTAAAGGTGTGTTGTGTAGTTTTGGTTCCCGTTTTTCTTTCAAAGTTCTATGTTCATCATAGTGTTATACCAGAAAATGCATCTGCTGTTATATCTGTCAGCTTAATCTCAGTTTTTCTTTTAAGGCTTCTGTTTACATTCACAAAACTTGTTATTAGCAATGGAACGGAGTTATTTTATTTGGCCTTCATATTATAAAAAAACATCATTTGATGAGCATAGTAATATAACTGGAAATTATACTAACATCAAAGTATGTATGCATTCTAGTAAGCAGAGTCTGAAATCCAAATGGTGAAATACTCTTTCCAGTATACAGCTTCCAAGCAGTAAGCAATCCAAGTTAACTTCTATCACTGGCACACATAACATCAGGTTTCAAGGAATCATTTACCTTACAGGTTTGACTCTCACATGATATTAATCTGATTTTAATTGGAAAGCTACAAAACCTATCGACTGAGCATGCTCAAAAATCACCTTATGCTAATCTGCTTGTACAGAATGCCTTATATTTTACAGATTGTTTTTATACAGTATGTATAACAAAAGGTAGCTTTTTAATGGATACAGAGTTTAGTATTAGCACTGGCTTTTGGATCTGATTCCTTTGGTGACTGGTGACAAATGATACCAAATTGTAACAGTTTTATATTCCAACTGTATTAATTTTATTTAACCACTAAAATTAATTTTTTTTGCTTTCTGGTGGTGCTATCATCTCCAAAGAACAGTTGATTTTAGTTCAGATGTGAAAGAATGTTATTGACCAATTGTATCAATCTTTTTTTATTTGCAAAAAATAACGTGGCTCTAAATGATTGTCACTGTTGAATGGACAGCCTGCCCCCATGTGCAAAAATGGGAAAAAGGGATTGTGGATGGATGGATGGATGGATGGATGGATGGATGGATGTATACATCTCTCTAAAATCAGAAAGTCCCAGTATTCAAACAAGGCAGATTCTGTCAATATCCATTAAATATTGATATCAAAAGTCAGTCTTAAAGCATCTACTCATATTTTTTTTTCATTTTTCTTAGGTCCATTTTCTCTTTATTGCCTACTGACCCTCACTTCATCAGCACTCCTATGATCCATTTACCTCAGATTTTTTTTCCAAAGAGTGGAATCTTGTCATGGACCACCATCACCCAGCTAGTCAACAGAGTTTCTTATATTCTACAACCTTATCCACAGCAGCCTGAGCAAGTAGAAGCTCATAGTGCAGGTCCCTTTGCATGTTCTGTACCTACTAAAGTATGTATTCAATGCATGCTGGGCATACATTCACAGCACTTTACATTGTAGTTACTAGGATATCTGTCTTCTACTATACCTTCAGGCTTCAGTCTGTTCCCCAGATTGGTGCACTTATTTCAGCTACACAGTTGTTTTCTTTGTTGTCAGCTCCTCAAATACCCAAATCCCTTGGGAGTCATTGATCATTTGGTTTGATGTTAGTCTGTGCCATGGAGCTAGATGAGTTATATACAGACCTAAATGGAAGTAATGCACTATGCATGAGCCATTTAGCCAGAAAGAGCTATTCACACATGCAGATTGTTGATAAATTTTTTCTGAATACTGAGTTTTTCCTTCAGCTGGTACTAGTAGTGAAGGAGAAGTGTAATGAGAAGGTTGGATTCTGCACCACATTAAAGATGTAATCTTCATTTTTCATTATAGCTGAGTGGCTTTAAAGAGGTATTCTGTAGTTTTTTCTAATACAGTTAAATCACCAAAAAGCTGATGAAATCAACTTTATTATTGATGCTAATAAAAATTTCTGGTAAGGGACAGATGTCATAATATTGGAAAACACAGAAAAAGAAGGCAAAACAGCACTGGTGATGCACTGGTTTTCACAGTTTCCATCCTTCTGGTAGTACTGTGCACAGATTTGTCTTTTACTCCCAGTGTTTGGTGGTATGAATATGTCTTCTAGCAGAGCCTAGCAAAGAAAGAACAAATGGAAGTTATGCACAGGGTATTCGTTATTTCATGACTTTTTGGCAAACTGTTGCATGTTAAAGTAAAATATCAATAAGTAAAGTGAACACAACAGTTAAAAGTTAGTATGTACCAAATTAGCCATACATAACAGCTGGACTGTCCACAGAGGTTCTTCACTAAAAGAATATATGCTGTACAAAGCAAGTCCTGTGCAAACCACTTCACATCAGCATCCTTATCCTCCATCTCCTACAGGCTTCTGAGAGTTGAACTAGGCCTGACCTGTTTTACATAAACAAAATAAATTGCATCAGATACACCTGCTCCATGGACATAAGCCTTATCTGCAACTTAAGTAAGCCATGCTGGACAAGTAGGTATCTTCTCCTCTTTTCTTCTCCCCTTTTCAGTTGTTACCACAAACCATATAAATACCCTGTTAAGAAATGTACCAACTTTCCCCACTTTAAGCTTCAGATCTTGCAATAAAGCTCTATCAGTCCCTTTTTAGTTTTTACAAACTCTAGTCTGTCTTGATAGGGTTATTTATTCAACCATCATTTCAACTGACAACTCAAACCTAATAAGTACCTCCTGCAAGAACCCTTTTGCCATTCCATTGGTGCTAGGCCTCACAGGGCTTTGAGCAATGATAACAGCTCCACCAATGTTGCCTCCAACAGGAAATGGCCATAACCATGGCACCACATTCTCTGATCTAACCCATCCCCATGTTGCCCTAACTATTAGACAAACGTACTTCCCCCAGTGACCTTCACTGCCCTCCACTGGATCTTGTTTCTTACTACTTAGAGTCCTCTGTGGGTAGTATTTATCAATCTTTCTGTAAACAATGCCCACCATAATCACTCTTCCATAATTTCTGTATGTACCTGCCCCACCAGACCCTCTTTAAATTGTCCACAGTAATTTAATCCTCCCGCCAATTAAACTATAAAAGACAAATCTGTCTCTTAACACTGAATGGCATTCGTACTTGTCTAGCTTATTTAAAAAGTTGCTACTTGAGATTCCAAGATGGTGGGCATCCTATAAACACCCTCTACATGAAGCTCCCACCTTTATTCACCTAAACAGAATAATAGCCTTACAAATACAACTACCAAAAGAAATTCCCAACAATATATGATCTCTGTGATGTTTGGTTAACTGAGAACAGCTAATTCATTGTTAAATCAAATAATTACATGGTATAAAAACCTCTGGGCACTCAGGAGAATTCCCACCATGTGTAAAGTTTGGGCCTCTAATTACAAGACCATCGGCTCCAAACTAGTGCAGGCACTTACAAACTGAAGAAAATGTCAAAGGGAAATGAAAATATGGAAATTCAAACTAACAAGACAAAATTATCTGCTATAGCCTCCCCACAAAAAGAAGCGGTCACCAAATGGCAAAGAATAAATAAGCAGCAGGAAACAGCTAAGTCTAATGCAAAACAGAAGCCGGATCCAAGTTTCCATATGGATGAACTCAAAGAGGCTCTGCTGCCACTCCAGCTAGCAGTGCAAGACTTCTCCAAACAGTTATCCAGTTCTGGCAATAAAATAAACAAGATAGTGGAATGTATAGACAACACTGAGGAAAAAAAACAAAGCAAACGAACACCAACTAGCACTACCACAGGAAGAATTACACACCAAAGACTCTACCATACTAGAGATTCAGCAAAAACTCACTGACTTAGAGGCAAGAAGTAGGTGCAATAATATAATAGTCAGAGTTGTACCTGAGTCTTATGAACACAGCCAGTTAATGAAAACAATATTGCAGATATTTGAGCACATTCTGCATGCTGACACAAATGCAAATAAGATTATTATTGAGAGAGCCCATCGGGCGCTGCACAGAAAACAAAATGACGACTTCCCAAGACAGATATATGTCAAACTATTAAATTATCAAGACGTACAAAGGCTGCTGTCGGAAGCCAAAAAGCAAAATCAATTCTTGCGGAAAGGGCATAAAATTACGCTCTCACAAGATGTCCCGATGGTTATTAAGGAAATATGCCAAAAGCTCTCACCGTACTGCACTGAGTTCATAAAGCACAAAGTTAAATTTCAAATGAAATATCCCAACACTTTAGTTTTTCACAATAAAGAAGTGAAATACTCTTTTGACTCACCCAAAGATGCAAAATCTGCCTTTCTGAAATGTTTTGGTAAAGCGCCAGAGCAGTGATCAGCTCAAAGAACAAGATGGTTAAGATTGCCTTTTCATAAGGATAATTCACAAACTGAATTAGCTATTACTATAGCTTGAGATAGACTTTATATTTCTTTTCACAAGTAATACATTTATATTTGAAGACAAACAACAGGAAGTGTCTGTAAAACAGGAAGTGAGCCCTCCGGAACATCCAAATAGATTCTGTTGGGGACAAGGTGGATTTGGGATGTACCAACTTCCAGCCTAATAATCAGAATTTCCTCTCCTCCTACAAGTTATCCGACTGTGGTCATAGAATACTGCATGCATCAGTGTAATACCAGCTTCTATAGGTTGTAGGGCCACAAGTTTGTTTAAGATTAAAATAAATCCAGATTCTACATCAGTGGAAGAAGAAGGGGGTGCATGCTACAGTCAAAACACACATAAAGAAGTTGTTGATGAGATATATTCCAAAATGAAAGGTATTCCAGTCTACATATTACCTCCTTTGAATTTAATGTCTCACAATCGGATGTAACATACTGGTCTTATGTAGCAGCAGTCTACACACTCAGTGTCTGAATAAGATGTACAACGAATGATGACTTTTATTTTCTAATGAAGCAAATGCAAGATGGTGCCTTTAACATAGTACACTCTACACCGTTATGCTAATGTCATGGTCTCATATGCTAATGTACTAACCAAGGCTCCGCACGGATGGCAAGTGCAGAGGCCAAAAAATAATCGAAAATTCACACACAAGCAGCCAGCACAATAAGAGGAATCCAACTTTATTCTGGAGTAAAAGAAGGCAGACCGGCTTTGGCCTAAGTAAGCCTTTTTCGATGCCAAAAAGTATTGTACACAACACAAAGTGCCCTTTAAATATATATATATCACCAACCTATAAACCAATAAAAAGAGAAACAATTAGTAGACAAACCCATGTCAAAAAACCTAAGCAAAATTGCTAGTATAAATAAATTATAAAATAGAACACCATAATAATAATATAAATAATTACATTAGATGTTTCTAGGTATAGAAACAAAAAACTTTTTCATCAAACCTAATATAAATATTAAGAATAAACAATAATAGAAAATATATTAAAGATGTTCATTTAAACCTGGTGGAAAAAGGCCACCCAATCTAATGATCCATGATCTTTCTTTATCATTAAGAAGTTCATGCCATTTCTTCTTAGAAAATGTTTGTTCCATCACCCTGTCAATAATGGTAAAATGAAAACGGGCTGTTTTGTGGACTAAAGTGTGTTTATATAGTGCATTAGTAGCAACCCTATTTTTTACGTTGCTTAAATATTCTGAAACACGCAGCTTGACAGCTCTGGAAGTTTGTCAGATATAAAATGCAGAACATTGCCACTCAGCCAAGTAAATGATCCAACTGCTAATGCAGTTTGAAAATGTAAATATATCAAAGACCCGTGTCATATTTTTGCTAGAAAATTCTTTAGTCTTTAAAATGTGCTTACAAAAACCACAATGTTCGCAGGGAAAACAACCAGATAATTTGGTGCCATCTAATGTTTGTTGAACTCTGTGTTTAGGGGATGGATATTTTTTGTAAAAAATTTAGATGACCTCCTATAGTGACACCCCTCTGATAGGAAAAAGTACATCTGTTTGTTATCCAGTAATTTGGCTAATTGTTCACAAGATAGTAAAATGTCCCAGTGTCTTTGTATTAAATCTGTCAGCTGTTTGTTATTCCTACCGAATGTAGTAGTGAATTAGATTTTTAGATCCATAAATGCATTTAGGCCCTTTGTATGTTAATAATTCATCCCGAGACATTTTACTGACCAAATCACTGATTTGTGTTAGCTGTTTAGTTGGGTAGCCTCGTTTTGCAAACCTGTGAGTGAGAAACTCATTAAAATATGTAAGATCTGACTCTTTTGTACATATCCTTTTAATCCGCATATATTGGGATTTAGGAATGTTTTTGATGATATGACCTGGATGACAGCTTGATGCATATAGAAGAGAACTGGAATGACAGGGCTTCCTATAAACAGTGCTGGTTAAAGCGCCACCTTGTTTATTAACCATAACATCTAAGTTTGGAATGCACTTCTTGTCAAAATTCACAGTAAATTGGATGCCCCATTTATCATCATTTAAATATTGTACAAACTCCTCTAGATGTATTTTCTAACTGCAGCAGCAGTTGGGTCATTTACTTGGCTGAGTGTCAATGTTCTGCATTTTATATCGGACAAATTTCCAGAGCTTTCAAGCTGTGTGTTTCAGAACATTTAAGCAACATAAGAAATTGGGTTGCTACTAATGCACTATATAAACACACTTTAGTCCACAAAACTGCCCGTTTTTATTTTACCATTATTGACAGGGTGAGGGACAAAAATTTTCTAAGAAGAAATGGCATGAACTTCTTAATAATAAAGAAAGATCATGGATCATTAGATTGGGTGACCTTTTTCCACCAGGTTTAAATGAACATCTTTAATATATTTTCTATTATTGTTTATTCTTTATATTTATATTAGGTTTGACAAAAAAGTTTTTTGTTTCTATTCCTAGGAACATCTAATGTAATTGTTTTTATTATTATTATTATTATGATGTTCTATTTTATAATTTATTTATACTAGCAATTTTGCTTAGGTTTTTTGACATGGGTTTGTCTACTAATTGCTTTTCTTTTTTTATTGGTTTATAGGTTGGTGACATATATATAACGGGCACTTTGTGTTGTGTACAATACTTTTTGGCATTGAAAAAGGCTTACTTAGGCCAAAACTGGTCTGCCTTCTTTTACTCCAGAATAAAGTTGGATTCCTCTTATTCTGCTGGCTGCTTGTGTGTGAATTTACTCTTATATGCTAAAGCTATAAAAATGCCCTTTAGACTGTATTGGTTGCAATGTTAATGTTATACTAACTTGTTTTTCAGGATTTTTCTTGGCTAAACAAGGCCCTACTTGTACCGTCTTTTCTTCTTAATTTGTACAGCCTATTATATGCAACAGCAGTAAATCTGCAATCATCACAATAGGGAATTTAGACAATATAGGCAATAATCTTTGTTATACTATAAAATATTGTTATGTTTAAAACTTGCATTCAGGAGTGTAGTAGATTTATAGATAAGGTAAAGTTTTTTAGATTTATATATGTTTTATGTGTAGTAATTTGTTAGCTTATGAATGCAGATTGTTGATAACAGGGCATTTATTTTTACTAATGAATCAAAATGTGTTAACTTTCTTCCCGGTAATCACGTTATGTCAAGCTCTTTCAACACATGGGGATAGGTGGGTAGGCACAAGAGGAGTAATGAAAGAGCAAGGTGCTACTGCTACTGCTTCCACGTTATATTTCTTGTTCATCCCCCACTTAAGAAGAATGTATCAAATCTTTTTACAAAATATACACTCTAACTTAACAGCACAAATAATTATTCGAAACACTAAGCCCTAGTAATGTGGATCATAGATTCAGGGAATGTGAGGGGTCTTCAGAATAAAAATAAGAAAAACCTGCTAATGCATCTTATCTTCAAATCAGAAGCTAACATATGTTTTATACAGGAGGCACATATGTTTAGGGATGACTGGAAAGGAACTGCAAACAAGAAATGGTTAAAGATATAATAGCAGCTGGAGATAGCGCCAATTTTTAGGGTGCAGCCACTATAATTAAAAATTCATTTCAACAACCAATTATAGAACATAATTCTGATACAAAGGGCAAATGGTGTTATTTTATAGCCCCCAACCCATCAAAAGGGAAGCCAACGCTATGTCTTAATGTGTACAGTCTATGCACGAGACAACAAGACTTTATTCTGGAAATATACAACATACTAGTCAAGTTCCCCAAACATGAGTACGTATTAGGTGGGGATTGGAATGCAGTTATTGACCCGGGTATTGATCGCACTAGTAACCCTCCCTCACAGAATATGCAAGCATCAATAGCCCTTCATGAACTCATGACTGATCTATGCCTGTTAGACCCTATCTTATTTAGTAAAGGACAGGAGAAAAATAATATTTATACATATTATTTGAAATGCCATAACACATGGTCGAGGTTAGACTTCTTCCTCATTTCAGAACCTTTAATAGATGGGGAAATTAAATAAGACTCAGAACCCAGATTTTGATCAGACCACACAAGAATCACACTAAAAATATACCTTATAAGTAGTAAACAAAAGTAAAAAGGGCTGCAACTGGTCATTAAATAACAATTTATTATCTAAACCAGAAGTGGTTCAGGAGGCACTAGACATCCTGCTAGAACTAGAAAACAACTTTGACAGTACAAGTATTCCATACGATGTACAATGAATGCATGTAAGGCAAAGCTGAGAGGGGTATTTATTCAAAAGGTGGTATATTTTAAAAGAATAGCTAAAGAAAAAGAACACAAGCTCTTGATGGAATTGAAAGAGCTTGAAAATAAGCACCAACACATGCCTAGTGCTGACACTGAGAAGGCAATAAATATTATACAAAGGCAACTGTTTGAACTCCACCAACATAACTACTCCCTATATGAGCTCAAATGTCTGGCTAAATACTCCAAATGGGCACAACTCCCCTCTAAAGCTCTGGATAGGATAATTGCAAATAGACAGGAGACAGTTAGAATCTCGATTCTCCAATATCAAAACAAGATCTACAAATCAGACAATCAAATAATAGAATTATTTCACAATATTTACTCAGAGCTCTATGGTGTAGAATCTCCAAAACCTCCAAGTGAGGAGTTGGATAATTTCTTTAAGAACATTGAGCTCCCCAAACTAAAAGAAGAACATGCAGAATTTCTCAAAGCACCTCTCAAACAGCAAGAAATTGTTACTGCCATAGGAAAACTAAAGTCTGGTAAATCACCACGACCAGATGGGTATACACAAGAATTTTATAAAACATTTAATCAAAATCTGTCTCCCATCCTTTTGAAAGTTTATAATCATATTAAATTAAATGGTTTAGCTGACTACTACCTAAATAATTAGAAAACAATGCTCATTCCGAAAAGTAATCTTGATAGATCTGACCCACATAATTATAGGCCAATATCTCTAATTAACCTAGATATCAAAATTCTATCCATGATTTTGGCTGAAAGACTAAAAAGGGTAATGCCGCATATAATATCCCCTCAGCAGGCTGGCTTCATGACAAATAGGCAAACATGGGATAACACCTTAACCATAGACGCCATGATACGCCTTACAAAAGATGATAGGAATTCAAGATATGGCCTAATTCTTGATGCAAGTAAAGCTTTTGACAGCGTCAATTGGAACTTTTTATTTATGACCATGTCATATTTCAACATTCCCATGGTTTTCATTAATCTAATTAAAACATTATATAACAATTCCTACACTTACCTACACATCAACAAAACACTCTCAAAGCCTATCAAGTTATCAAAAGGAACTAGACAAAGTAGCCCCCTCTCTCCTTACGTTTTCAACCTTTATATAGAACCCTTATTTATTTCTCTCCCAAGCCACCTTCCACTCTATCCTGAAATTCTGAATACCAAGATAGCACTATCTGATTTAAACATCTACTTTGAACACCCTAGTTCAGACCTAAAGAAAATAACCAGAACAATCAAAAAATACGCGGAACTATCTAACTATAAAATCAATATAAAGAAATCACTCATATTCCCTATAAATCCTAGACATCATAAGGAATACCTCTTCTCAGAATCTCCTTTCAAAATACAGTACTCCTTCGGATACTTAGGAATACAGTACGAACATTACTATTCATCAATGTATCAGAACAAATTTATGAAACTATGGACAAACACTTTACAAGATCTGCATAAATGGCAGCAGCTGAATCTGTCACTAATGTCCAAAGCAGCTATAATCAGGTTGAACATCCTTCCCCGACGTCTATATCAATTTAACGCTTCAAATCTGTCCATCCCAAGGAATTTCTTCCATAAAATCTATAGGGAATTAGCCATATTTATTTGGTTCCTCAAATCAGTCAGGATTAGCTATCAAAATCTAAGTCACCCTAAAGTAAAAGGTGGTTTAAACCTACCAGACTTCCAACTTTATTACTCTTATCATATGTACAAATAGAATCCTTTCCATCTCAAAACACAGCACAAAAAAAGAACTCCGGGCCCCTTAATGGATAAAAATATGGCACAACCGTATAACAAGCATTAATATTAACCCCATAGCTCTTCCTTTCTTGTCTACAATAAGTATAAGAAACCTTGGTATGAATAGTATTTTGAAGCAAAAGATAAAGATTTTCCAAGACTTAATAAAATCACTTGCATTGGATAAGACCCTCTCTTTTTTTCCAACCCTTACATATGAATCCTGACATCAGACTTAACAACAAAATGCTTAATCTAACCAAATACCCTCTCATTAAAAAAACTTACAGTGTGAGATATACAAAAGCACAAAGGAAAATCAATAAAGGAACTGAGGAACGAGTTAAAGCTAAATAAATATACTATTATCCAGTGTCAGATCAGGGAGCTCTTACCTACAATAGTCGCAGATACCCCAAAAGACATACTAAAGACTGCAGACATCACTGAATGCTTAATTAGCAAAAAAGATATGCTTTCAAATACCTACAAGTTAATGAGAGCCCTTAAATACCAAAATCTGATGTTGTTTTCCAAGTACTGGGACCAGCAAGGGCCTAATTTAAGGGAAGATCAGAAACTCAGTGCAATTAACTCAACTATCAGCCTAACTCCATTCAAAAAACTAATCTATACGCAAATAATGACAAACAACAGTTCCTATTTCACCCCCACTATACTAAACAAATTCAACCCAAATGTCTCTCTCTCCAGCATGGTCATGTTGCTCCTTCCCATGAGCAGACAATACACATTTTGTGGTTCTGTAAACATACACACAAGCTTTGGTGCTTCTTAAGACTGCATTTAGAGAAAATGGGTTATCATAAGTCAACATTATCCTGGGAACTGGCAATCCTTCACATCACAGATCTTAAATTATCTAAACTGAAATTTCATGTTCTTATTACCCTATGCTTATTAATTAAACTATATATAACCAAAAACTGGTTGGAACATATTAAATTATCCTGGAAAGAATTTAAGAACTTAGCTTTCAAATATATAACCTCACAAAAAACTATATACAGGAAACATTAACAAATGAAGATATTACCAGAATTACTGGAAGCTTCTATTTGATCTCATTTCGGGGGACTAGTAGTTAAGGCCAGAGAAAGTTTGTACTCATTGCAGATCCGTACTACGGGATATTTTATTGAAGTACCTTCCTTATAAGAGTTGGATTTGTTCGATTGTATCTCTGATTTCTAATATGCTAGCAGTAAATGCCAGTATTGGAACCGATTAAGCCTCTGACGTAGGAAGCAGTAACACTGTCTTATATATATATATATATATATATATATATATATATATATATATATATATATATATATATATGTGTATATATGTATAGTTTGGATGTTCTTTTCTTTTTTTTTTTCTTTTTATTCTTTCTTTTTATTTCAGTAATAAGGAAAGTATTGATAAGTGAGTTACTCTGTCACTACATGGTTTTGTTTCATTCAATTAAACAATGTAAAATACTTTCTGTACAAAATAATAAAAAGATATTAGAGAAAAAAAGTTGCTACTCCAGCATGGGTTCATAGGGTTATAGGATCATAGGACGTTACTAGAGATCATTTCATCCCAATATAATACCATAGATACTCCAGTCAATGCTCAGGATTGTATTTATTTTTGACTGAACTGCACATGTCCAGGAGGGTTGTGGGCGCTATCCCCTCTATGAATTTATGGTGCCCCATACACTCATCCAAGTTCCTTTTGAACAGTCTCACGGAGGTTCTCTGCTTCACATGAACTGGCAGCCTATTCCAAAGATGCGGCAGTCACTGGGAGACAAACAAATCTGTCCCTCCAGCACGTCTTAATTATTACTAATTAATTATTATTATTAATACGCACCAAAACAAGCAGATATCAGAACAGTTTTTTTCCGCAGGCCATGAAGTTCATAAATGGTTAACTCAGCTTATTAGGTTGGGTTATTCTTTTCCTCGTGCCTCCGAGGATTCTCCCGTATTATTTATATATTGTTAATACTTGTTTTTTTTCAGAATTTATTTCAGATTTCTTGCTCTGAGTTGCACTTTGCACCTTGTATATATATGTATATATATATTTATTTTTTTGTCTTGTTCTTAATAGTTGCATGTATGTCATTTATGTAATTCATACTTGGAGAGTCTCTGAAACCGGAGTCAAATCCCTTGTATGCATGCATACTTGGCCAATAAATGTGATTCTGATAATTCAAGTTGGTTCTTTTCAAAAAGGTCACAAATTTGATAAGTTTTTATGCATATGTAGCAGAGTCTTTAGATTTATTTTGACCTTTCTAAAGTATTTGACTCAGTTTGTCAGCACCAGATTATAAAGTATCTGGAATAAAGGCAAGTGTAATAAGTACATGATCAAATGGATAAATATCTGGTTAACTAAAAGAACAGCAAGAGTCTATACTCAAGGTATACTTAAGGTTTTAAGTCTAAAAGTAAATAGGGATATCCCCAAGCCTCAGTTCTGGGTTCTTATTTGTTGTATACTTTTATGTCCTTTCTTGAAGTGTCAAGTACATGCTGGGTTGAGAAATGTTGTTGATGCCAAAATAGCAACTGTCGTTATACCCTTCAGGGATCAATATGAGGTTTAACAAGACTTGGATAGATTTCTTCAATGGACTCAGGAGCATGATGTGTATTAAAAAGTCCAAGTGAGATGAGGAGACCTGCACAGGCCTAGAAGTAATTTATGGTATGTTTATATTATTAGTAGCACTGTAATTGAGGAAGCAAACGTATACGATGGTTTGGGTATCAATGTTAAGAGCAACTTCAGTTTTGGGGGACAGGTAATTAAAATTCTGAGGAATACATACTTGGTGAATCGAGCACTGTTAAGAACTGACAGCTCAAGGTATGACACAGTTATGCTCCCTTTTTATAAGTCAAGTATTAGGCCATTAATGGACTACAGCTCTGGTTTCTGTGTCTACACCAGTGCAACTATTGATAGATTGGAAAAAGTGCAGAAGTACTTCTCAAAAGAGATTAGAAGGCACTCAGATTTGCAATAAGAAGAGAGACTTAGGAACTTTAACTTATTTACATTTTATTATATACAGGTAAATAGAGATTTGATCTGGATTTATGTGTGTTTAAAAATTGAGGCTATGGGCTATTTTCTATGTATACATATTCTAAAGCATGAAAGATGTACCAGGAATAGTGTGCACTTAGCAGACCTAAAAGTCAAACATTGTAAAATAGATAATACAGATTTTATGTGTAGAGTCAGAAGACGGTTTATTATTTTATGTTATTTTATTTTTACTTTATTTTATTTATAATTGTTTATGGGGTAGTGCAGTGATCTCAATGGACCATTTGTAGGCACAGCCCGGTTGAACAGTATCACATAAGAAATGAACAAAACATATTTACAAATATAATGATATGCTATAAAATATATACATATTTACAGATGCAAAAATATGTTACAGTACAAGAAGCAGTTTACAAAGTCAAAACAGAAACAGAAAAATGGAATCATGCTTAACAGAGTTTTTTAGATAAGATGTAGCCATAATTACTTGAGATGGCTTATGCTACAGGAATAGCAGCATATCATTATATAGAGAGGTATGAAGACATAAGAAGCAAGTGAGAATAGTTACAAGAAAGGATACCATGAAGACAGAAGACAGAAAAAGGTGAGAGAGGCATGCAGAGGGAAGAGAAGTAGAAAGGAGAAGTGTGAGTGAGATTCAAAGATAAGAGGGTGGTGAATGAAAGGTATTAGGTAAGGGGTAACAAGATGAGATAAGGAAGGGTGAAACAGGGATAAAGGAGTGCATAAGAGAGCTGCAGCATTCATGTAACGTGACCTGAGTGAGTGCAGATGAACTTTGTTTGGGTAAATAGATGTTCCTTGAGCTGTTGTCTGAAGTCCAAGTACATTTGCACCTTCCTGATTGACAGTGGAATGCAGTCCCATAGTTTAGGTACTAGGATGGAGGATGCATGCTCAGTGCAATGAAGTTCAGTTTTTGGATTTAGTAGGGTGAGTTAAAATTGAGAGATGTCCCTGAGATTATATGTGGGGGTGAAAAGTTTATGACTGAGAGGGGAAGATGTCTCAGGAGAAAGGGCTTTGTGAATTAGTGATCCTAGTAGGAGGTTGCCTCTCAGACCTACTGGCAGCCATTTATCTTTGAGCAAGAGTTAGACAGTGGTGTTCGTTAATGAGTGAGTTAGGAATAAACCAACAGATTTTATTGGAGATGGTTTGCAAGTTGATGGCATTTTTCTTTGAGGCAGCAGCTATTATGGGTAGTCCATATTCAAGCTGAAATAAGAGTATTCCTTTGTCTATTGCAACTTTGGTAAGGATGAACAGAAGAGGTGAGAGCTTATTTGCCCAGAACAGTAGCGTGTTGATCTTTTTGCATGTGTTTTGAATGTGAAATTAAAAGTTAAGTGATTGATCTAGCCAAGTACCAAGATATTTGAAGGGTGTTGTAGTTTCTCTTGCAGTGTTGTTAAAATCTTTAACATCATGGAAGCTGGGTGCTTTGGCTAGTTTTTGGTAAGTTCTGAATAGCATTGATTTTGTTTTTGAGGGACTAAGTATAAGCTTCTGGCCCACCTGCCATTGGTCAAGGGTATGAGGTCACATTGTCGCTAAGTTTGTATAACAGAATGGGATTTGTTTGACCTGTAGATGACCATGTCATCTGCATTAAGAATTACAGCTATCTGAGGGTCATCAGATTGCAATTTGTTGATAAATATGGACAATAGCAGAGGAGCACAGTGGAACCCTGGGGAAATCTTTTCATTAGTGGAGCTGTTGCAGAGGTAGTGGTGTCTACTGTCACCTTGAAAGATGTAGTGGTGAGGAAATATACAAACCAAGGTTTTGTATTGTCACTAATGCCTATTTCAGTTAATTTGTCAAATAATATGTTATGATCAATTAGATCAAAGTCTTTTGTGAGGCCACTAAGGATGGCTACTGTCAGGTTGCCTTTGTTCATACTGAATAGAATGAATTCTGTAAGGAAGTTGATGGTTGTTATGGTACTGTGTCCAGGCCAGAATCCATGTTGCTTCCCGGATAGGAGATGGTAATGCCTTGTATAAACACTTAAGTGACTGCACAAACTCTGCTGTACCTGACTAGATCAATACCAGCTCTTCCCCAAATTTTCCCATAAAAACAAGCCACAGTGGTGGGCTTCAAGTATAAACAGATTATATACAAGAGGAAGAAACTGTTGTCCAAAAGTAAGAGGAATATCACTGTGCAGAGGAAGAGTTCCCACCTAAGCCTAAACAGAAAAATCAGAAATCTTCTAAAGTCTTCTAAAACAAATTAAGAAATCAAAATTGCATCCCCAGCCAAGGATAATTATAAGGCATTCTATGTGCCAAACTGGTTGTAGATGGATCACTCTTATTACACAGGAAGATATTGCAAACCTGCTAGCTGACAGATTCAGCACAAACTTCACCCCCCAATCCCACCTACCATATCCCAAACTATACTTGACACCAGCACTCTGCCTAGTATCTCTAGAGAACAGGTCATCTCTGTACTTGCCAAGGCCAAAAACATGGCCTCAGTAGGACCAGATAATATCCCAGGTTGTTTACTAAACAATGCAAAGCAAAGAACTAGCAGACCCACTTGGCATTCTCTTTAATCATAGCTTGAGAACTGGCTATGTGCCTGCAGAATGGAGAACAGCAACAGTAATTCTCCTGCACAAAGGGGGGCCATCAACTGACCCTGGGAACTACAAACACATAAGTCTCATCAGCATCATCTGTAAGGTCATGGAAATAATTATCATGAACCTTATCAACAAGAACATAGGTGACCTCCAAATGCTGGAACCAACTCAGTTTGGCTTTGTTAAGGGTAGATCATGCTTATTAAACCTGGTAGACTTATTTAAGAATGTCACCAAAGTCATGGATGAAGGTAGGACAGTGCACACAGCCTATCGAGGAACTCTCCAAGATAGGGAATAACCCTTATGTTACTACATAGGTAGCCAACTGGGTCACCATCCAGGTCAAGGGATGATATAACTCCACTGCATGCGACTCTCATCAGAGCACTAATAGTGTATAATGCACCCTTTTGTATGTATCCCATCAGACACCTGCAGCAGCTGGAGAGACCTCAGGTTTCTCGCATAGAAAATACAGAGACTACAAACCATGACCTACGTGGACAGGCTGAAAGCCCTTTCACTTTATTCTGGATCTTATAGGCTGCTGAGAGGTGACTTGTGCCTGGTCTATAGCGCAATCTCCAACCCTGCCCTAATGGAAATACTGGATATCCACAACTCAAATGGCTCAAGAATTAGTCATGCTAGAGATCTCAACCTAGATTGTGACATTAACAAATCATGCTTAAGAGACAGATATGTCTCCCAGAGACTGTCGCTTCTCTGGACTAGACTCTCTATTCACATAAATCAGAACTCCTCACTGACCCTATTCAAACACAACCTAGATAATTGGATGGGAGACCACAAATTTGGCCCTGGGATGGTACCCTTGTCCCTCATGTACCTGCTCTTTTTATAAATTTGTTCTTAACTACCCAAAAAAGAACAAATAGGGATACTTGGGATTGACATGGCTAGGCTTGCAAAGGCTCTAGGGCTGGTAGCCTAGTAACCTCCTATGAACCTATGAACTTATAAATAAATATTAATCAATACATTTTTAGTATTTTACCTAAAAGGGGAAGTATTGAGTTGGGACAGTATTGCTAAGTGTTAGTTGGCTTGGGTAGATTTAGAACAGAAGTGACTGTTGCTGTTTTCCATATCTTCAGCATAATCTTATTAGATGGAATTCTTATGTAGTGGAAATTAAAGCTGAGATATTTAAAAGCAAAGTTGATATGCATAATGAGATAAAGTTGACTGGTCATTACCATGGTAGAAAACAGCCAATATTGATTTCTGTTGAGGTCCATGGCCAGAAATAAACACTGAACATTAAAGACAGACTAATCTTCACACATCACACTTTGTCAATAAAAACATTGAATAATATATTTATCTTCCTAATAGTCATTAATAATGCATAACACATTATGGCCATAACTATATATTTCATAAATTTTGTCTGCATGTCACTTTTGGAAGCTCCCATGTCCAACATCTCCACTCCATCATTAAATCATGGTGAACAGACAGTCTTACCTCACCATCTGCAGTGCAGAATCTGTATGTAACATGGTCATTCCCTTTTTTCTATATCTCTTCCAAACCTTATAATAATCAGAGAATGACCTCTTGAAACTATTTGAAGGTAAAAAGGACCCCCCTCTTCTTATTGATGCCCTCTTGAACCTTCTTCACTAATCTCCATGTCTGGGCTAATCACCAGTCCCACCAGTTCAAGTTCAAAAGCGTATTTAATATGAACATACTGCAGATATTGACCAAGCAGTACAAATAAACCAGCAAATAAGATACAGTACAAATGAAATATTATAAAAAGCAATTAGCCCTCAAGGTGAAGTCAGTTTATGCATAATAAATCATGAAGGGAAAAACAAAAGCTTAATGTAATGAATAAATAGTCCATGCAAGCTACAGGCACAGTTAGAATGACAGTGAGTCCAAGCAGTAAACACACAGTCCATCAGCAACAATAAAACATGAAGTCTTAAAGTCCCAGAAACAAGTTCTAATGTATGAACAAGACATTAAGGGAGGTCCATAATCCATAATCAGCCTCAGACCAATGACAAAACAAAAAGATACTGAAGCATCCAGCAAAAGACCTTAACTCCTTTGAGCAAAGTTCCCAAAGGTCAAGACTAATCTATAATGTAAAAGCACTTCTGAATTATAAAACAAGGTGACAAGCTCCAGACTTGACTAAAAGACCAACACAGTGAGCAATCCTGGGATACAAAATCCAGTGATAATTATAATACTAAAAAATACTCCGGAGACACTAGGGGCTTGCCACACAATTTTAATATACCTCCAGCAGCAAAATAATCAAAGAATTTAAACGATTTCATCCCTGAATCTAGGGACTTCAGCAGAACAATATACAGCTTTCAAAATTCATTAAGTTTAAATAACACACTGTCAGAATCATGTCACCCATATAGACCAGTAATATCAACCCAACCCAAATCCCAGAAAGGAAGCAGCTACGAATCCATTCTAGCTATATAAAAAAATAATCAAAACATACTAAAATATATTTTATGTCACTTCTTTCTGGCCTCAGCCTAATTTAGTGAACCCTACAGTAGGTTCTCTCTCTCACTCTCTCTCTTGCTCTCTCAAACTTCCCTATGGTGAGTTGTCCATTTATTCCCACCATGCCACCATACTCTCCATATCCTTAAGAAGAGACCTTTCTCTGAAAATCTCACTGAAGAATTCCCCACACACCATTACCAGATCATTGCTGTTCCAGATAGCCTTTGATCATAACACTACCACAATTCCCCACACTAACCAGTTAACTACATCTGATGGGCCACTGCAATTTCCTGGCGCTGACTGCACCCATCTCCATCATTTGATCTCCATCTCTCTCTCTCTCTCTCTCTCTCTCTCTCTCTGTGTTTCTCTCTCTCTCTCTCTCTCTTTCAGCTTGTGCAATTTCTATCTACCATAGCGCCTTTCCTCCAAGTGCTTCTTTGTAGAGTCTTGTTGCTTCTTTTTCCATACATATCCAGTATATTGAGTGTCCATAAATAAGTTTCTGTTGAGCAGGGTAAATGGACTTAGTCATTTCACCTGTTTTATTAGGTTTCCATGGGGAAGAAGCAGTTGAACTTTCTGTTTCTGATTTGCAGCCTGGAAATATTCCATTACCCCTAGTTCCAGGCCAGCCAGCATCATGTCTATTTCAACACTACCTGTAGGAATAGTCACTCTCTTAACATATAACTGGAATTTTACAAGTACCTTGATCTCACCTCAGTTCTCAACACCTTTCCTAGACAGTATTCTCTGACAGTTTTGGGATCTAGGAAGATCATCTGCACTTATTGCATTAAGTCCCATAAACTGCTTTTTCACAAACCTCAGTGTATCATTACCATCTCTTCCTTCATATAGGCCTACCACCCTGACGTTCTCTCACTTTGATCTGGCTTCTAAATCTTTCTGTCACATCTTCAGGAAGTCTAATCCACATTTTACCTGCTGAACTTCCTCAGATTGAAATTAAACAGCCACTTTCAGCAGCTTTGTTATTTGTTCACTTTTTGGTGCCATTTTGTTAAACTGTCATTTTCTACTCTTAGTGGACAATTAAGTACACTGGTTTCTACATCCCCATTTGAACTTTCTATTTCATTTAGGAAGTGGTCCAAGTTTGTGTACATTTTCACATTTCCAGTTTTGTCTATTCAGCTAAATCCCCTCCATTAGTAAAAGTGCAAGTATGGGCACTCTTTTACTCAAAGTCACTTTGTACCCATTTTAGTATCTTAAATAATAACTTTAATACTTTGAGAACAGGTCCCATGATCTGCACTGCCATTTTGCATTAGTCTGAACAGTACCCCACCTAATAATATGCAAAATACACTATTTTACCAATGAAAACAGAATTGTATGTTTTGAGCATGGCACTATTTTAGGAAATTTTATTCTCTTGCAAAATATTGCTGTACAGGTCCTTTTGTAAACTTCCTTCATGCCAGCTCTCTTTACCAGTTAATGTATTTCAGGGTCACAGAGACTCAAAACCTATTCTAGCACTCATTGCATATGAGTCAGTAAACTAATACAGGATCAAATAGCAATTTGCTATTGGATATACACAAAGTCAGTCACATCTACTATTGTATGTCACACTCCATACTCAGACCAATGAGGAATTTGTATGCTCACCATTAAATCTATGGTGTGTCTGTGTGATGTGGTTTAAAATCAGAGAGCATAGAGGAAACCTATATCAAGAGGGTCAGGATTTGCCAACTTCACAAGGAAGACATTTCAAAACTGATTTAGACAATGAAGCACCATTAGGACAGAATACTAACTACTGTGTAACTGCCTCACATGTCCTTTAGTAAACTATTAAAATAAAAATGTAATCTGTGTGCAACTTTAATTTATTGGTTTTAATAAACCAGGGAGAATTATTCAAAAAAGAATAAGACTGGATGTAGATGTGTGTTACTGTTCTTACAGTTGTTCTATTTGAAATACTTGTTGTACCACATTCTAGAAAAAATGTTAAATAAAAATAAAATATGATGCATAACAATTTTAATGCATTAACCTTTTAAAAAAGCACAGGGAGTTTAATTAAAAAGAACAATAAATGTTTTTAAGTATGTCTGAATTATGAAACCTTTTACATTTTAAATAATGCTTCTACCTTATAAAGTTCCAAACTAGGGAGAAAAAGCCAATCCATCTTAATGAACTGCTGTGATCCAAAACCATATTTAATGGATAATTAATTAGTAGTTAACTGGAGCACAGGGGCAAATGAGTGCAATCAGGTGTCTGATGCTTATGAAGCACTGTTGCTACATTTTATCATAAAAGCAAACATTTAATTGATGACAACAGTGGATTGTTAAGTGCCCTTTATTCACATATGATTGCTAGATGCTTATGAACAACATGCCTGAAGAATATTTATTTATGCAGTTAGTTAGTTAGTTAGTTACATTTGTTAACTGGGGTAGCACACTAATATCAATGGACTAGTTTCAGGCATACTCCAAGAAAATATAATCACACTAATACAGATATATATGAAAATGGAAAAAGTAGATAGCACAACAGAGAGAGAGAGAGAGAGAATACTGGATAAAAATACATGTGTAGGCTATTCTGAACAGACATACTACCCATGGATGTCACTTTGAATCCAATCCATTGGAGAATGACAGCACAGCTTTTTTCTGATGTATGTTCCAACATTCTTTGCTTTATTTATTTATCTGCTATAGCTTATTCACTCTCTGATGGTAGCACACAAAACATTTGTTGTCACTTTTCTTAACCAACAATCATTACTTCCTAAGGGCAGAAGAGTGCTTAAAAATGTGTAAAATATACCCTACACTGATTGACTACATTACAGTGACCGTGAAACAGTGGCAGACTACTTTGCAATTAAGCCATGATAAAAGACAAATTAGTATCCCAAGGATAAAAATTCAAAAAGGGATATTCCAGGGCAACACTTTTGTCACTGCTGCTATTCCATCTTTCCCTTAACCCATTAAGCTTTTTACTTAACAGCTTAGGTCATGGCTATAATTTGGCTCCTAGAAAGCAATAAAGTGCAAAGACTTCTCATACTCTCTTTGTCGATGAATTAAAACTATATAGCTCATCAGATGAGGAACTGAAAGCACAACTGCAAGTTGACAACATTTTTTCAGATGATATAAGAATGTCATTTGGTCTTGATAAATGTGCAAAAGCAACCTTTAAAGCAGGAAAACTGCAGCACCAAGTCAAAATCAGTTTGAGACAACAATGTGATATAAGAGAACTTGAGCAACAGGGAGTGTATAAATATTTGGGAACTGACGAAGGGTCAGTAATAAAACATGAACAAATGTGAATAAAACTTAGTAAGGAATACTTTAGAAGACTTAAATGAATCCTGAAAACAGGGTTGATATCTAGGAACAAAATTGAAGCTATAAACCAATTTGCTCTTCCTGTCCTAACTTAATGTTTTGGAGCGATTAAGTGGCCCCAAAATGTGTTGGATAGATTAGACAGGAAAACAGGAAGGATGCTTCATGCTCACCTATAATCCCCATTCAGAAGGAGGAATTGGACTCCTTGAAATTGATTACATGCATAGATCTGCAATTGTGGGACTGCACACATATCTGCTGACCTCACAAGACCCAAACATAATGAAAGTTTTGAAACATGAGGAGAATAAATCTAAGATGACTTCTCTACTTAGTTTAGCAGAAGCATATCAGCACCAAGCAGGAATGGAAATCAAAGTAGAAGATAAAAATAGGGGGTTGGGAGGGTGGCCTAATGGTTAAGGTATTTGCCTTACAAACACAAGGTGCAGGGTTTGAGTCCCACAAGAGATAATTGGCTAGGCTTAAAATGGCGTGTAAGGGCAGTTATCTTAGTACCAATCTATGAACCTATGAATCAGGCAGCAACCGAATGTGTCAAAAAAATAAAACAAACGAAAGAATATAAGGTGAAGGACTAGAAGAAAAGACAAGAAATGTGGAAAATGCATAAATATAGTTACAAGTAAAGAAAAAAGAAAGAATATAAGGTGAAGGACTAGAAGAAAAGACAAGAAATGTGGAAAATGCATAAATATAATTACAAGTAAAGAAAAAAGAAAGAATATAAGGTGAAGGACTAGAAGAAAAGACAAGAAATGTGGAAAATGCATAAATGCTTTACAAGTAAAAAAAAACTTTTGGAAGAACCTCATGTTGATCAGGATCAAATGCAGGAAGGGTTAAGGAGAGGTGAATTCAAACCAAGAGATGAAAGGTTAATATTGGCAGCCCAAGATAGTGGGCTACGTACACGTTGGTTTACAAAGCCATACATGTGGGAGAAACAGGCAAATGGTAGGTTTTCTAAAACAGAATTGGAAACAGTTGCACACCTTTTTGCTGGTTGTGACATACTAATGGCAGAAAGACTGTACACTGAAAGGCATAATAATGTGGCAAGACTGTTGCACTGGAGATTGTGGAAATATTATGGTACTGAAGTGGCTGAAAAACACTGGAAACATAAGCCACAAAGCATCATAGAAAATGATGAAGTCTAAATCACATGGGATCTCCCATCACCAACAGTTTAAAAGATAGATGCTAGAAAACCAGATATTGCGGTCCATGAAGAGAAGACAAAAGTAGCATTGATCATTGAAATCTCTACACCCAGTGACTACAGTGTCTTTTGTACAGAGAGACCCAAAGTCATACAATAGCAGGATTTGCAGGCAGAAATGAGAGCAATGTGGAAGAAAGACACCCAGACAGTACCAATAGTAGTAGGAGCAACGGTTCATATAGAAAAGAATTTACAATCGTATTTAGATATGTTACCAACACATGTAGCCCCATACAAATTGCAGAAGGAGTCATTAATGGGCACATTGTGGGTGCTGCATAGAGCACTTCTGGCTGACATCAAAAATTGAAACAATACTAATTTCATGAACTTTAAACATATTTTGATTTAGGAACGAGGTTCATTCCCGTCATGTTATTAGAAACCCAAAAAACTTGGAGAAATTAAAAGATAAGCAGTTCAGAAGGCCACGAAGAACTGTTCTGATGAAGCCTGTGATGTGTACAGGTGAAAGCACTTAACTTTTCATGTTGTTCATGTTCGCTTTTATGTTGGATTAAAGTGTGGTATTACTTCACGACTGCTGCTTTTATTGGATGGTACCTTGGATACATTTGTTTGGAAGGAGTTTCAAGTTGCTGGTTCCCAAGATTTGCATAGCAGTGGCGTAAGCTTCTTTCTTTTCTTTCATTACTTGTTGTGGTGAACGCCAGTTTGGATACATCAGGTAAGCTTGTCTGAGATTATAAGATTCAAATAAGCTTTAATACACATACTGTTAAAGAATTACCAATGTTGAAAGCCTTTTTGTTGTTGCCATGCAGAGAATATTTACATAACTAGATAATGTATAAGCCTTAGGTATTGAAATGCATATGATAGTATTTGTAATAAAGGGCAGGATTACAGTATTTTCAGAAGCTCATTACATTTGTTGGAGACTTGCAGGCATCTTTGCAGGCTTTACCCGTAAACTAAACAGAATGCCAATCTATTGTGTGTTCCATAACCTGTGCAGTAATCCTTTAAACAATTTATCTTGAGCTTGTTTCTTTTTTGCTGTTCATTTTATACTTTGGTCATGTTTTCCCCATGAAACCAGAAGATATTTGTTGTCAGGCAGCAGGTCTTTTTTGGATAAGAAACATTTTTACAAGTGGGGGTATCACAGAGATTGCTACTTTCAGCATGCAACCTGGTACTTTTATAAAGCTGAATATAAATTATGATTAGAACTGCAGAGCAAGAAGTGGTTTGAGTTGAGTGCTTGTTTTTTTATACTTGATTTTGACTGGCATTCCAGTAATGTATTTAAAAGGTAATTTATTTTTCCATCAAAATATTAAGTAAGCTGTCATGTAGCCAATGCAATGAAATATTTTTTTCCTTCTATACTTCATTTTGTCTTGATTGGAATCTCATAATGATGGTTTGGCACCCAGGGCAGAGTATTTAACTAAAGTCCCAGTTTTTGTGGTTTTGAACATATCGCCATCCCTTTCTAGTTGGCCACACCCCTTCACATTGGCCCCACCCATTTAGCTGTCTCCTCCAGCCCCCCCCTTTGATTTGAAGTCACCAGCCACCACTGTATGAGATGTTTAAACAGTGCGCAGCGACGCACAAACATAGGAGGCTGCAAAAAAATGTAAATAGTAAAATATGATATTTAAAGCTATTTTGAAGTTTCCCATTATACTCACCAGCATGCAGAGTCATACAATAGCAGGTTATAGTGGTTGCTAAGGACATAGGCTCTGGTGTAGTGCAGTATCTGGGGTATATACAATTAGGTGTATGTAAATGAACTAAGTTTATTGAATAGCAGAAATGGGCCACCATATCCACAGGTGCTAACTGTGTAAGGGCTAGAACCATGGTAGTGTAGGCAGAAGAGACAGCTGAATGAAAAGGGTGTGTGTCAGAGTTTGTGTAAGCACACTGGAGCTCAGCAGCTCCTTTTTATGCTCAGCTAAGCACAGCTAAGAAGGGGGGTGCATCTGAGGCTGCTAAGTTGTGCTTAGCTGGTTAAAGAAAAGGTAAGCATGCTCATGTACAGGGAAGGGCCCTTTCTGCTCAGCAATGTGTACACTAGCTTCATGGGTTTGCACAGTATGATGCATGGCTTAGAAGTGGAAGAAACTAAAAAAATAAATAAGTAAAAGGATGTAGCTTAGAAAAGCCAATCAACTATAAATGAGTAATAAGCCCTCTGTCACTCACACTGGCCCATTCAAACCCCTCAATAATGTAGCTGGCAGGTGGAATGTATCATAGTCAGCCAATCACACAGGCTGCATCTGCAGCACACCAGTATAAAGTATGCAGAAACCCTTCAATCTGCTTTTTTCCACATAATCTGCATCACTGGAGTACACATTTGGGAATTTTAACTGACAAAATTATAGGGGCTGCTGCTGCCTTGCTAAATCTCTACATGCTATAGAGTGAGGTCAGTGATGATTATGATGCTGACAACTGGTTCAGACTGAGGAGAAGAGTGTTCAGACCCAGGGTAACCTTTCAGGGACTACATGAGCTGGAGAGAGTAGAGCACTACAGGGTGGAAAGGGACATACTACAGCAACTCACCGAGCTCTGCTGCCCTCACCTCAAACCCAGAGTCAACAGAAAGGAACCCATCCCAGTGGAAACAAAGGTATGTGTAGCCTTAAGAATACTAGCTACAGGTACTTACCAAAAACTTACTGGGGACATCATGGGGATCTCACAGGCATCCACATCCAGGGTACTCCACCAGTTCCTGGATGTCATGCTAACACATGCCAGTGAGCACTTTTATTTCCCCAACACCCCTGAGGAGAGGATCAGCAATATGCATCTCTTCCACCATGTACCACACTACTCAGAGGTACTGGGTGCCATAGACTGCAGTCATGTGCACATCAAAGCACCACCCAGTGAGGCGGGTAGAGTCTACGTCAACCACAATGACTATCACTCCATCAACTGCCAGGTTATCTGCAATGTCCAGGGCATTATCATCAATGTATGTATGCTGGCAGCCCTGGCAGTTATCATGACTCCCACATCTGGCACAAATGACAGCTGTACCAGGCATTTGCCAGGGATGACACCCATAAGGCCATCTAGTGGTGGATGCTGGCTATGCATTGGAACCATGGATGATGACAGCCAACAGAAATGCACACACACCCACTGAAGACTGCCATAATGTGGCACACGCACAAACTAGGAACATCATAGAGCATGTGTTTGGGCTGCTGAATTCATGGTTCTGCTGCCTTGACATATCTGGTGGAGCTCTGCAGTACTCTCCAGCCACATGTGCATACATGCTCATAGTATATGCCATGCTACACAATATGATCCTGTGGAAACAGCTGTGGCAGAAACATCACAGGGAAGGGACACACAGCCTCCCACCATTGCCAAGGTCCCCACAGGCACAGGGGGACTTGGAGGAGAAATCTCCTGAGTGCCAAGGTCCCCACAGGCACAGGGGGACTTGGAGGAGAAATCTCCTGAGCCTGTCCCTGTAGGCAGATGTAGGCATGCCCAGTACACTGTGACCCTGGCAAAGAGGCAATGCATAGCACATGCACTGACACCCTAGGGACCCAGGGACTGACACCTCACTCTGATGCGCACACACAGTAAAAAGGATGCCACACAGATCACACTACCAGTACCTTACCATGTATAGGCTGTGTACTTCATGCATCCAACAGAGTCAGCCCTGAAGCACTGTCCTCACAACTGCTGCAGGCACAAGGTAAATCACTATTCTTAACAACAAATGAATGGAGTAGTAGACTGTAGTAGCATATCTATGGTATTGCCGCATGTATGCAAGGGAATGGGGTGGACTACCAGAATAGCAGCAGACAACTGACAGCTATGTGGAACAACAGGAAATGTCTACCAACTACTGTTTGCCCCAGAATACGCAGTAGTCCCCAAGGTGCCAAAACCCACTGTGGTATATGTGGGGGACTAAGAGACTGTGGGGCCATAGGTCACATGCATGAATGTCAATGTTGTAGTCCTATATACACCTCTCAGCCTCTCACAGCAAGTTATCTGTACAAAGCCATAAAGAAATGTGTGGCAAAGGCCCACAAATAGGAACAGTTAGGAAATATTGCTCTAACAAAGTTAGACAGTAATATTAGAACAGGTTGTGCATTTGCATTAAGTCTCTGAAGGGTAAGAAGTCTGAAACTCAAAGGTCTGTCATTACTTTCTGACCTCGGTCTTTAATGATATCCCAGTATTTTCCAAGACAACCACAATACTATGCTAAATGGACACAAAATATGAAGCAAACATCTGGACAGTCTCTGGAAATTTGTACAATTGAGAGGTATTCCCCTTCCCCCAACACACCTGTGTTCCCATAGAAATACAGTAATATTTATGCTTGTAGGGTAATAGCAGCACACCACACAGTCCCACAGCTGTCCCAATCAACTTGCTAACTTGTTCCATGTCCACAATATGCAGGAGCAATGTGCTTTGTCTGTGTGTGGTTAATACTGTCAGGAAGTAGACAGCACTTACTGTTGGTTGTTGTGGCTTACTGGTTTAAATAGTGTACTCTGGTTAATAGGGTCTGTGGTTCAAGGCTGGCCATGCCAGCTATTCTGCATGTTAGCTACACCTATGGTAAGAGTTGTATACACTGTTCAGAAGCCAATATTTGTTATTGCAGGAAAGCTGGGTAATGGAGGGACTGGGGCCACACATATGGACAGTACGCAGCTCAGAGTAACCTACACAGTGCCCAGTAGAACAGCAGGTTGTGACAAGTCAGTGTAGTTCCAGGATATAAATGGCTGCCATGTTAGTGTGTCAGTACTGACAACAAGTCAGTGGGCACCATCCATACCCCTGGAATGACAGGGTGTCACAGAATGTCCACACATATGCCTCATGTATATGTTCTGCTTCTCATGAAATTGCATTTGCCTGCCAAACTATGTGCAAAACAATAAAGATTGATGTGAAACATCAGTGTCACTTTTGAAAAGCAGATGGCATACCCATAAGAAAATGCAAGCTAATACAAAACCGTTCTACCAACTGTCTATGTCTGGAAGAGCAATAGTAACACCCTGTCCCCATGTCTGGGCCAGTGTTTGACTGTGATATGTGGGCATGTCCAGATGACAGTCTGTAAGAGTTTGACAGGTATGGCCAACATGTAGCCTTATACTAACACTACAACACAAATCGTCTGAGGCACACAGCAGATGTAGAGGTGCAATGGTGGACAACCTGCTAAACAGGTACAGTCAGAGGTTTGAAGTCCATAACCCTGTGTGTGAAGTTATGATGTCTTCCCCGCTCACACCATGACTACAACTACATAACAGCAGCAACTGCGGACAAAGCCTGCGACTGAACTACAGAACAATAAAGAGACACATATAAGGGGAAGGTGAACCACTGGTAAGACAAAAGGAGAATGTACACACCACAACAATTTGTGCAGTAACATAGGTTCCCTGCAATGTATGGAGTCAGTAAACAAATGTCTGTCAGCGGTTCATCATATCAGTCTATACTGCTCTGACACTGACATTACAGAAAACTCTGCTCAGTTTAATGCACTCTGTACCAACACCAGGATATGACCCAGTTAACAAAGATAGCACACGATCAGGAGATACCAAGCCAGGATATCACTGAGGTGCTGGACTGCATACATAGGTCCAGCAGCCAATCAGCTGTAACACAAAAAATCCTGGACTGGAATTCAGATAGCTCTGGAATGGAGTCCAGCTCCTACTACTGAAGAGCATACTAGATATGCTCCTACACTTAGAGAATTTCAGGCCATGTGTAAACCCAAATCTGACTATACAATTGTGTTGTCCATATATGTCTTTGCATTCAGACAGCTATGTACACCTTAACTTTCTCTCCTCACCCCAATCAGACAGAATTACCCTCAGCTATCTGGAGGTGGCACTTATGTGATATATCTGCATCTGCTGAGTGTGGTAGACATACACATATATAGGTAACATATACAAATATATCAATTATATATAGGCAGAGACAGGGGAGGGAGAGACAGACAGAGACAGAGAGAGAGAGAGAGACAGACAGAGAGAGAGGCATAGAGAGAGACACCCTGAAAGTCATAGAGTGATGTCCTGATGCAGACATTTGCACACCAATTGTAACCACTGGCACATGCCAGTATGAAGGTGAGCTCCATTGTGTAATAGTAGTGAGGTAGGGGTTGTAATCTCACATCAGCTGCTGTGTGTGTGTGTGTGTGTGTGTGTGTGTGTGTGTGTGTGTGTGTGTGTGTGTGTGTGTGTGTGTGTGCTTCTAGGTTAAAGCATTCTGAGGTCTTTTCCCAACCAATAAACCACCCATAGCCCTCCTTTACAAGGCCTGCTGATGTCATTCACCTTAGAAGCACTTTTGGACACTCTTCAGCCATGTAAACTCTGTGGAACATGCAATAGGTATGTAGTACTATAATACATGCAGATAGATAGATAGGTAGGGGTCCTAATCTCAGCACTGGCAACTGTATGTATCTGTGTTTGTGTGCATTTCTAGGTTAAAGCATTTTGAGACATTTTCTACCCAGTAAACCACCCATTGCCCTACTTTAAAAGGCCTGCTGATGTCAGTCACCTTAGAAACACCTTTGGACACTCTTCAGCCATATAAGCCCCACGGCATATGCAATAAGTATGTAGCAATATAATACATACAACTAAATAGGTAGGGGCTCTAATCTCAACATTGGCAACTGTTTGTGTGAGTTTCTAGGTTAAAGCATTTTAAGGCTTTTTCCACTTGGTAAACTTCCAATTGCCCTACTTTACAAGGTCTGCTGATGTCATTCACCTTAGAAGCACTGTTGGACAGTCTGTAGGTATATAATCTCTGTGGTGCATGTGATAATGATGTAGCACTGTAGCACATAAAACTAGATAGATAGGGGTTCTAATCTCCGTCCTGGCAACTGTGATACTGTGTGTGTGTGTGTGTGTGTGTGTGTGTGTGTGTGTGTGTGTGTGTGTGTGTGTGTGTGTGTGTGTGTGTGTGTGTGTGAAAATCATAGCCCCTGTGTGTATTAGTTATACCATTTTGAGGCCTGTTCCACCCAGGTGATGCCCCCATTGCATTACTTTACAAGGCCTATCATGTCATCCACCTTAGATCCACTGTTAGATACTTTCTGGGTATATAAGCTCAGTGGTGCATGTGATAAGTAGGCAGTACTATATAGTACATAGAACTAGGTGGGTAGGGTTTAAATTTCAATACATTCAACTGTAATACTCTATGTGTTTGTATGTGAAGCATATCAAGTGTAACTGTTATGTGTGTCGGTTATACCATTTTAAGGCATGTTGACCCCCTCCCAATGGCATTACTTTAAAGGACCTGTTGATGTCATCCACCTTAGATGCACCATTTTAAAGTCTACTGACCATACTACTCATCAGTACAGATGTATGCAGAATGTGCAGATGTTTGTAATATATATGTGGTCTGTTTCTCATAGCAATGAGATTTTATGTCACATCAGTTACAAATCCGTGAGAGCTGACATCACAAATAGTGAAAGACGTGTCAGCTTCAGATGTCATATCCTTCTGAAACATCATGCTGACACAAAACCTGTTACCCTATCACTTGTCTAGGTTTCTAAGAACAATATGTGAGATGTGTTCCTATTTTGGGGGGCTTACTCCTACCATTCATAAAGGCATTATCAAGATTAATTGCTGTAGAAGGTTGTGAGTTATGTCCCCAGCATATTAAATATGTGGCAAATGCGATATGTACATAGCTCTATACTACAAGTAGATAGGTAGGGTCTAATCTGACTATTGGCAACTATGTCAGTGTACCTGTTTCTGTATGCATATCCCCTGTGGCTGTTTTGCCTGAATGTATGCGATGGTTATACCGTTTTGCATGCCTGTTCCACCCTCTTAACTCCCCCATTGCAACCTACTCAGGGCCCCTACAGATGTCATCCATCTTTGAAGCACGGTTACCCATTTTATAACACAAAGGCACTGTGACACGTGCAATAACCATGTTGGTCTGTATTGTACATAACAAAATAGGTAGGTGTGAAAAGTGTCAACTCTGTATGTTTCAGTGCATGTCCCCATGCAGCAGTATGTGTGTGTTTGAGATGACTCTACCATGATAAGGGCCTGTTAACCCCCCACTGGCAATCCTAACAGCCCCTGCAATTGTCACCCACCTGAACAGTAGTGGCAGACACTGCAAAACTATAGTAGCTTTGTGGTGCTTGTGTTATGTATATAGCACTATCATTTGTAAAACTAGGCAGGTAGAGGTTCTTCTGTTAACAAGGGCAGGTCATGAGTGGATGTGCTCATGTGTATGTATGTATATCCCCTTGCAGCAGTCTAACTGTGTTATGGCCATCAGCATACCTCTCAACCCCTCACAGAAAGACATCTGGTTAAAGCCATACAGAAAAGTGGGGCAAAGGCCAAACATTGAGTACAACTTCCACATATTGCTGTGACACACATGGAAAGTAGATACCAGAACAGATTGTGCACTTGAATGCATTTTCCAAAGGGTATGACTTGTGACATGACAATATCTGTCATTAATCTCTGATGTTAATCTTTCATGATCTTCCAGCAATGTGCCAGAAAACCACAATGTTATGACAAATGTAAATAAAATATATGGCAGATATCAGGACATTCTACAGAAATATGTAGAGGTGAGAGATACAGACACCATCTGTACCACCCTGCGGGCTGCAGTCCATACTTGGCAAGGTGTGACCTGTGACAACAACTCAAACAATACCAAGGTCTCCAGAGTGTAGGACAGCAAACATTTCATGAAGTTGTCTACCAATTGCAAAGACCAGGTATTGCACATCAGAAGCATTTTAATGTCATGACAAATAGCATAAGCTAAGATAATGTCACACAAAGAAACTGCCATATGAGCAAACCAAAGGACATCCTGTGTGTTGCACTTGCCATGTGCATGGTATACCCTGCCAACTGTCACATTACTACAAGATGTGTTGCACAGTCTACATTTGATAAGGTGGCAACCACAATCTGTGCCACCTATGTGCGTTCAATATGTAGACATGAGAAGGTCCAGTGACTGCCTGCTGCCCCCATTGACCCACATGCAACTAGGCATGAATGCTAACTGCCATCACACACATATGTAAGTACTGCCTAAGGCTGTGTCAATGGTAAGCAGTGTGTAGTTTCTTATTGAGCCACAAACTGCAGTTAACACACTGCAATGGGCCATACAGTGGGTATGGAATGGTGCCAAGGTCCTGGCCACAAGCTGAATGCAGACAACAGTGTCAGCATGCCATACAGCAAGGACATGGTCCCACTATTTCCCATATCAGCAGCAACACCATAAATGCACACACTGCGATGACAGACCTGTGTAATCAGCATGCCATCAATGTTGCATTCAGGCAACAAGTAGTGGCAGTGGTAAGAAAAGGCTTGCATATGGTTCAACGTATAGGTAAAGGGACTGCATCCAGACAAAAGATGGACATTACCACTGAATAGTTCTCAGTCAATACAACAATACATTAGCAGCATGGCTGGTCTGCTATGAACCTATGCAGACATCTGCAGAAACTGCAAAGGCTATGTTAACACCCACAAAGGTCATCCATGACTCTCAACACCTGTGCCACGCAGACAGCCTGTAATCAGTACTGTCCCCGTGGTTATCAGTCTGGTTGTCCACAGGTGTCTATGGCATGCCTAGATGGCAATGTTGTGATCAGCCCTTCAATAGTTGCCACATATATGAGAGTATAACCCCAGTGCGTATTACCAGTGCAACAGGACTGAATCACATATGACACAGCACAAAAAGCTAATGGTGAGACAGGTTTGTCAACCAGAGGCTGCTCTGTCTCATGAATGCACTCCCCAAACATGCCAAACATAGTACCATGCAGACCCTCTTCAGCTGCTGCAAGGTTGAGTGGATGGGAAATAAAAGCAAACATCTGTCCCAGGGCACTAACATGTGTCCATCAATGCCATGACTAACATGTGCTGATTAATGATTGTGTTGTGGGTGAAAGAAAGGACACGGATCCAGTACTCTAGTAACCTCCTCTGTAACTATGAACCTGTGATCCAAAGGAACACCTTGGTGACATATATCAGGACTAGCTTGCTGTGTCAAGGGCTATGTATGCAAGGTTACATTGTCTGCCCCCATTGCTTCTCACACACTGTTCGACGCATAACTTGGCAATAAAAAGGTGTCCGTGTTGCCACCCGTACATCTTCAGCTTTTGTAATGGCAGCAGCTCACCACCACTTACACATGCATACACCTGGCCAGAAACAGAATAAGGTCTGTAAGACAACATTCAGTGAGCAGTACTAACAGCAATAAAGAATCATGGCACAAAGGTACATACATTTTGATGCATACACATCATAATTGGCAGCAGACAGCACCTTACAGGCCATAACACTACTACACTACAAAATGCCATTGCCTGTACTAGATTCACCCTGTGCATCAGACACATATTAGCATGTCCCTGCATCAATGGTATGGATAACATGGATGTGCCACAGGCATCATCACATGCACAGGGTGTGGTGTGGGGTTGCCAAAGGTTTAGGCTGTGGCATACAGTTGATGTCATGTGTGTGTCTGGAGGGGTGCTGGTCAGTTGGGCCATGGAGAGGAGTTGTGTGCATCTGTTCGTGACATGCATGTGACAGTGATGTGTGAGTGTGTGCATGCACACAGCCAAGCCATGTGCTAGCTCTATATGAGGGTATGTTGGACAGCCATGGACCATACATGGCAGAATGTACAGTTCACCGTCTCTGGCCACAAACACAGGAACTGGTTCTGCCAGGAGTGGCACTAGTACCACCATGCCCAAGGCCAGATGTGGTACTACTTCCTGATGATGACCTGTGTTTGCTGGCTCACAGGACCACCCATGAACATGTGCCCATGACCTGCCACATTGTGGTGTGGACAGCACCCTCCCTTCATTATTGCTGCTGGTGCTGCCACTACAGGAGTGTCTGTGTGCATGGCTAAGTGGGCTCTCAGCTGATGTTGTTACTGACCTTTCTCCACATGTCTGATACCCTACTCTCACCACATGTTCAAGCACAGACATTGCACGGTTAAGAACTGACAATGTTGCACCCCATCGTTTATCCACTACATCAGCAAAATTATGTATGGCATCACCAATGCCATGGAGGGTATCATGCATGCCAGGCAGTGTTTCATCCATGACCCTGAGCATCCATGTGATGTACCATTCACAATGTGCCTGTGCCTCCATGATGGAACAAAACATGCATCAGGTGACACGTGCTGTGACCCCTCTGACAGGGGCTGGATGGGCAGCAGTCCTCCTTCAAGCACCCCTGTCAATCTGCCTGTGTGGGACCTCACCAGCTCTCTGACTATAGTTGCCACACTACCCTGTTCAATGCCACCACCCTCTAACTGCCCAATATCTGTGGATGCTGGCAACTAGGTATGTGTGGGCATACTGACCATGTGCGAGGACATTGGGGTGGAAGTGGGATATCAACCAATGGGACAGAGTCACCCCCCCCAATAACCACACCTGTGCCTCACAATGGCCACCATCTTCATCAGTGTCCAACGAGACATTGACATCAGGTTGTGAAGGGGACACACTCTGACCCCCATGGTCACCTGTTCGGGGAAGACAACATGACTACATTAATTCCTGCACTATAATGTTTGATAATCCACATACACTCGCACACACACACACACACACACACACACACACACACACACACACACACACACACACACACAGAAAGACACATACACACACACACACACACACACACACACACACACACACATACACACACAGGTGAGGTGCTACAAAGGCATTATACAGACCACACCTTCTGACTGATGTCATGCATAACACATAATCAGACCACAGCAGACATACTCTGGACAGGCCTTCAACAACATGCAGTGCAGCTATGTCCAGTTAATGTTGCTAGTATTATACACTTCTGAGATACATCAGAAGTTGGAGTCTGCGATGCACCTTCACCTAACACACAGTGCACCTATGTAGCAGAGATAAGATAATACACGTATACCAAACTACATGGGACTATGTTACAGCTCCTGAAAATATGCTACAGTGATTACCAATGTGATGCACTGCAGTGAACCCCACCACAAGTGAACATGGAATATATTGCAAATGGTTACAATTAACAGTTGTGTGCATGGCAAACTGGCTGTCCTTAACATGCCTAGGGTATAGGTGACCCATAACATAATAGTTCACACTCACTGACTACAGGTTGATGTTCCCCAGCCACACCAGAAGTACCTATGGAGTTGTGGGGAAGAGGTGTTGTCAGCACACACACATATGGCAATGGTACAGGATAATATGTGCATTTATCAACATGTACAGTACAAGCTGTGATACTACCCATATTGCTGACATTCACAATATGTGTGCACATGTGTGCATCACATAACCCCAACCACAGATGCAGATTGACCTGAAATATGCATACATGTATGCATAGGCTGCCACTATGAATGCTACAGTAGTAACATGATTACCACTGGAGGCTTACCTGGACAGTCCTCAGCTGTGGACTCTGTGCCACCCATCCCCACAACATATGTACTAATGAATGCTTTCCTGTGAGCTGGTGGCTGACACCAGGCTTGCCAGGATCTCCTCTGTAGCTGAGAGTGGTGGTTGTTTAGTAGGCTCTCCATCTGTGCTAGCATGGTCCCTGGCCACAGCTACAGCTCTTTGCAGTACATGGTGTATGAGATTAGTGGCACTGTCTCAGACCTATTCATAGCTTCTGTGCCAGTGGCCCACATTATTGACTATTGCTACCAGTTCTGCCTACAGGGCAGCACGTTGTTGCAGGTTTTGGCAGCTCCTTCCCAACAGTACCCGGTGATAGAGTCTCAGGACATCAAAGATTGTGGTGGTCTCGGCCACTGAGAAAGGGGGGTTGCATCTTCTGTACATCCCACCAGAAAGACATGAACATGGGAACACATCACAGGACTGCATACACTGCTTACCATTATGTACAGACCATGCACATACACTATTGCCAGCACTATTCACCGGTAACCCCCACATCATACCCCCGCCATCTACCAGCACAGTATGTCTGTGGGTAATGGCAAAATACTGCCATTACAGCATGCATTGCCCCCCTGATCTTGATGTTTCAAACTACTTGCTGCATGTGCTATGAGGTGTTGCACTGCATGTAGCTGTTGCACCTCTTACTGCTTGGTCATAGGCTGTCTACATGGCCTGCTTTGGTGCCAGCCTGCTACTGTATTAGTAATCACCTGCTCTGTAGGCCCACCCCTCAGATCTCCCTGGCTTTCCTCCATCAGATTCTAGAGTATATGGCTGGACAATGTCCTACAGTTTCCCTAGCCAGTGTGTTTGATATTGGTGTACTGGCACCATGTAGCACCTGCCTCATGTACACGGATGGAGAGCCATCTACCAACACCACCAAGGAACACAACGTATGAGAGTTGTAATCACCGGAGGAACCTGCAGTCCATACTCTCTGCCTGTCAATGCTGCATATCTGTCCACAAACAAGTTGTCAACACAATCAGTCCACCTCATAAACCTACATAACAAACACAAACATCTGCAGTGGCCCTCAACATACACATACACAAAGGGGATCTCTGAGGCAAAGACACACATGAACTCCACAGTCATAAACAGCACATAACAACATGTCTGCATACCTGTGTCCCACTGCCACATGGGCGTCAGCCCATGTCAAACATGTTACACATAGGGGACTCCAGTGTAGACACAGTGGTGTGCCTCTGACCTTGCTGTGTATGTGGATGGTCACAGTTACTTTTGTGTCAGGTGACAGACTCCGCCATACGGCATACACACTGCTCTCTCTCCCCAGAAGGTACTGTCATGGGTCTGTCACAGTACATGTTGGTGTACCTGACTGAATGTGCACACAGGTTATGTGTCCCAGGCAGCTATGTCCATAGCCTTATGCAGCATTATGCTGTCACCCAGACAGATGCCACAATACAATTTGGATACGCTTGCCTTTAATATGTCCACATTTTTCCTGTGCTATTCCAGGGGTTCCAGTACCTGTGAGTCGGGGGGGTGATGAGTTAAACAGACCATGATGGTCTGTGAGAGGTGGCCTCTGTCTGTCTTCACAGGTCTTCATGTGTCTGGCAGTGTTTCCCTCCAGCCCCATAGTGACTCCATGAGTAACATTGGTGAAGTTATCACTACCAACATACAAGTGTCAGTGCAGCATTGAAGCCCATGCTGCTAAATGCTACAGGTTTAGACATGACTTTTCCCTCATAGCAAGCATTTCTAACCCTGGAAACTGCAGACGTCACGCAGACCATTGTCCAAAGGTGCAGAGAGCATCCCAGCCTTACATGATCAACCATCCTATCATACATGCAGAAGCCAAAGTGCAGCTGGTAATGCCATGGGACATGGGGTTTCTGTATATATGAGACAAATACACACCTCCATGCTGTACAGGCAGTAAGATCATAGGGGACACTGCAGGGGCAGTGCACCATTGCCAGCACAAATCTATTTAATTCACAGTTAGTTACTAGCCACCATATGTGACCAGGAAGCCCATTCTGCCTATATGAACCTCATCAACTGTATTCGAGGTTTGGCTCTGTACCCTGATCCTGGGTTAGTTGAATGATCCTAACATACATTGTAAGATGTACCCATACCAGCACACAAATGGCCAGTAAGCCATCATCACTGGATGTAGGAACACCTTGGTGTGGCCAGAGGTTACCTGCACATGAGGTGAAGGTGTATTGTGGATGACATTACACAATGCAGGTTAACACTACCTCACATGTACAGTGTCATCCACCATGGCAAAGCAACCATCATGCAGTCACATTTGCAGTCACCATCTCCCACAATACCCTTCAACCTAGGGCAGCCATACATACACCTGCAGAGTGGAATACATCTTACTGGGGGGTATACACACCCTCAGAGGCCCCAAACCATTATCAAGGACTGGCACCAATTTTCACACATTCACACAAGTGCTGTATGTGCATTTGTACATATGCATGTAGTCAGGTATACCCAACAGGCCTACATAATCCTCTGCAAGGATATATAAACCTGTCTGGAGGACATGTGCAATGCATACTGTCCATTACAGGGAAGACATACCGCTGTCCAAGATGACGTAGGGGCAGGTGCCCATTTTGCAGCACTGTTTCCTAAGCGTGTACATGAGAATGGGATCTGTCATGCAAATCTGCACAACAAACACAGAGTCGACATTATCTACATCCACTACACACAGTCATTCCTCTACTGCACATATGTCTGCAACAGCACAGGAAGCAGCCACTTGTGGTGTTCACGGGCAATAGCTATACCACTGCTGTTAGTATTGCATACCGGATGCTTGACTGAGTTGGTGTA
>NC_056729.1:855873732-855931232 GCF_019279795.1 Protopterus annectens | reverse complement strand
GCTGTGATCTTTGTCACTGCAGACAGACCCGTAAGGGATGGCCATAAGTGTTGGACAGCAGACTAACACCAACATGTCAGTCCAGGCAATGTTGTTGAGACCTACAGTTTAAATTCTTATTTCCCATGACTGCGTCCCCCCATCTGCATTCCATTACATGCTTCATTCAATAACTTACCTGGTATAGTGCTGTATTCCTTTGAGTGAAAAAATACAGTTGTAGTATCCAAGTAAATCACAGTCTCTCTTCATGAATAAAGGTTTAGACCTGTTTACCATAGGTGGCAGCTTGATTTTGTAGGTAATGTCCATGAACAGGTGATTGCCTGTGCATCAGTCTGTGACTCCCACTTGCTAATTGCATCCAGAACAGCTGGATTGCCTTTCCATTAGCCAATGGCATGGCTACACAGTGCTATAATTAAGGCCTACATGTAGGCCTTGCCCCATTTACTGGCCTGTGAGGAGGACATTATGGAGGTGTTGGAGCTACAGCTTTATAGATGTTAGGTAGAAATACTGTCCACTGTTTGGATTGATGTGTTAAGTCAACAGTTTAGCATGCTATACCTGGCCATAGTTAACAGACTTTCAGATTCTGTAGCAGTGTACTGTGCTGAACAATGTGTGTCGGGGTCAGTAAGGAGACAGGCAGATGTGAGTGTCATAGATCCTTTTTATTTGAATGTGCATGCTACTACAGTTGATGCTGGTCTATCATCTGGGTATGTTTGTAGGGGGAGACTGTGACACATGTCCCTTTCACATGAGCACCGCCCAACCCTTGATGTATGTGTGTCACGTGAATACTCTGTTCTAGATGTGTGGGAGGAATGATAGTTCAGTAGCAGGTAGCTGGACATACTGCTGCATGTGTAGCAGGTCACAGCTGCTGCATTCTGGCCAGGAGTCAAACTAGGGATTGTGAAAACTAGGGGACAGCAAACTGTTACTGTCAGTGAGGGAGTGGTGTCAGCTGTTGTGTCACAACATGGCCTGGCTGAGGGTACCCATAACAGTCCAGGTGAAGCATGCGCCTCTGGTACATATGTTACATGATAGTGTCATCCAGAGACTGTTAGGCAACATTCAGAACACATATTCCTAATTGTGAAATGTGTCCCACCCTGTAGGCCTTTAACATGCTACTGTGGGTGGCAGTGAATGCGGTGGGAGCATCCAGTGCTAGACATTGCATGGCTTAGTTATTTCTATGTTTTATTGACATGAATGTAGTTGTTGTGCCACAGACTGGGCTGTGAATCAGGACTGTGGGTGTTCAGATGTGACACATGCTAAGGATGTAACACATAGATGATATAGAATATATTAATAATATATATTATATATACATAATAATAATATTATCTTATATATATCATGATAATATATTATCATATTATATTATGATATATATTATATTCTATATTACTAATAAGGTATCTCAGGTGTATTTGTAAGACATATGTGCATGCGTACAGTGTTTTACACATGATTGCATGGACATGTCAGTTCAGATGAGTATGACATGTGACAGCAAGCTGTCTGCCATGGTTTGTAACACCAATTTGCACTGCATTACCAGTATGTCAGGACACAGAATAGGTTTTATGGCAACCTTGCCATAAGTAGGGGGCACAACTGTGTTGATTCAGCAACAATCTGTGCATTTGTCAGCTCTACCTGATATTTATTTATTTATTTTATTTAACATTTGTTGACCGGGAATGTCCGACTAGGTTCCATAGAGCCTGTTTTCAGCGGAGGCCCGGGGAGAAATGCTCCAGATGCATGTCTTTGGAATGTGGGAGGAAACCGGAGTACCCGGAGGAAACCCACGCGAACACAGGGAGAACATGCAAACTCCACACAGAAGGCATCCCAGCCGAGAATCGAACCGGAGAACCTCTTGCTGTGAGGTGACAATGTTAACCACTGCACCACTGTGCCGCCCTTGTAGGCCTCCTGTACATCCAGCAGCATTCATTTGTTTGTGTGCTGGTTTGTTCTCTGCAGCAGAGGCCCAAGTTAGGGTTGCCACCTTTTCAAATGCCCAAAGTGGGGCACTTTTGGTAAAAACTACAGAGTTTGCAGGGCCAAACATACCCACAGTCAGTACGAAGGTCAGAACTTCATTCTTTTGCCTAAATAAAAGTTTATTCTTGTAGCATTTATTTGCTTATTCTGTTTCTTATAACATGTAGGTGTTTCAGATACAGAATAACTGTTTTATGCAAGTATTACATAAAATATAGGAAATGTGTTTGTCCTAACATCTCAGGACATTTGCCATTATTTTTATTTCTTTGATTGACACAACTGCCCAAAGAGGGTCTGTCCCTCTCAAAGTGGGACAGGTGTTCACCCTAGCCCAAGTACACTGATTTGTCCCAGTATATATAGGACTAGTGTGTCACTGGCAATTAGGATATGTTTGTAAAAACACAAGTTGATTTCCAGAGCTCTGTTGGCCTACTGGTGTAATGCACTGTGTTGTAGCTGACAAGGTCCTGAGAGCAATACTTTTCAGTGGTGTCTTTTCTCCCTAATGTTACATGACTACTGCATAATATGTCTCCAAAATCAGTCTTTAGTCCCCATAACTTGTTTGGCTTAGTGGTGAATTGCTTTGACTGTAGTGCACAGGGCCATGGGTTCAATACTTAGTAGTGGTGTTGTTTTTTCCATAATGTTACATGACTGTACTGCATGATATATTTCCAAAAGCAGTCCTAATTCCCCAAAACTAGTTTAGCCTAGTAGTGTGTTGCTTTGCTTGTAGTGTGTAGAGCCTTTGATTCAATCATTTGTAGTGGTGTCTTTTTTCCCTAATGTTACATGACTGTACTGCATGATATATTTCCAAAAGCAGTCCAAATTCCCCAAAACTGGTTTGGCCTAGTAGTGTGTTGCTTTGCTTGTAGTGTGTAGAACCTTGGATTCAATCATTGGTAGTGGTGTCTTTTTTTCCCTAATGTTACATGACTGTACTGCATGATATATTTACAAAAGTAGTCTTAACTATCCAGAACTGGTTTGACCTAGTAATGCATTTCTCTGACTCAAGTGCACAGGATCCTAGGTTTAAGACTTGGCAGGGCTGGTTGTTTTGTTGTTGGGCAGAACAGAAGCTGAATCAGAGTGATTAAAGGAGTTTTAAGCAGTTTTAAGTGGTTTTGAGCGATGCACCATGATGCCAAGCGGTGCTTAGTGTCACTTATTCCTGCTTAAACCCGCACTATTTCCAAAAAAAGAAATGAAAAATAGGGGTAATAGGAAAGTGGTGAAATGAGGGCAAGCAGGGGGAAAAACACTATGGAAGGAAGCTAGGGGGTGTGCAGGATGGGTCTAGGAAAGGACCATAGCTCTCCATTTCTTGTGCAGCAACAGCTGTGCATGATGTGGACAATTTGGAATTTAGAGCCTCACAACCTACAGGGAGGGGTGTGGATGACATAAGTTTGTTGATTAATTGATGGGATGATTAATTAATGGCAGTGTATGTGGAGGTGAAAATGGAGAGCTATGTATAGGACAACATTTTTGGGGGGACAGATGCCTATTTTTTAAGGTGAGTGTAGGATGTTGGGGAAAAGTTATAGGTATGTTTGGGGAGGTAAGGTGGGTAGGAGAGGTTGCTTTTGCAGAAGGATAAGACAGACAAGACAGCAAACAGAGGAGGTGTATGACCAATGGGGGTAAACACCTTGGACAGGAAGGGTGGTTGGGAATCAGAGGTTCATGTGCCCCAGTGGGACTGAGGTTCCCACCCATGGGGAGTCACCACTGCCCCTTCACAGCCCCAAAGGTGGCTGTGCTGGGGGCTGGATGACGGGACCAGCCTGCCCTTTGAGGTGTGCCAGTCTGCCCTCGATCTGATATAGGTGGTCATCCAAATCCAATTGGATGACCCTCTGCACCATACCTCAGAACTGGTGTTGTGCCCAGGGGGTACGGCCTCCATCTCCTGAAGCGGTTCCACCCGAGGATGCTGGAGGACCGGCAGAGGTGGCAACTCCAGGTTGGGTCCCAGACATGCTGGGACCTGGTGCTGCAGCCAGATGATGTAGGACAGGCAGATCTGCTGGGATCTGCCTACCCAAATGTGCTATGGTGTTGGGGTTTGTCAAAGTGTATTGGTTAGTCTTGAATGAAACATTTCAACATTAGTTATAACAGCATGCATGGGTGTTCCAATTAACCCAGAACAATAGGATTGAAAAGATTGCATAGCAAATGGAACACATGCATAAATGGAATAACAGTCATTATTGTAACTCCATGCCAGTAACAGTCACGGCAACAGGCCACCAACAGTGGGATTTGAACATGTTTGTATGCAACCTTTGAAATATTGGACCATTAATACAACACAAGTCCCAACATTAGGTTTTAAGAACAACATACCCATAGTATATGGGCAGACAGAGTGGAGGAGCTCCCTGTTCAGCCTCAGTAAGAAGCTGCAATCCCTGATAAAATTCTCCAAAGCTAGTTATGAAAACAAAATCCCAACTGATTCTAAAGACTACCACAATGCATTCTATAGCTATGTCAAGAATCTCAATGGCAACACTCAGATCTGCTCTGAGTTACAGCACAATGGCACTAAATATACAGACCCAACTGATATTGCCAACATCCTGGCAGATAGGTTCAGTGCTAACTTTACCCCCCCTCTCACCCCGTAAAGAGCCCATCTCTATACCGGAAGAATGCAAAGTTCTTGTAATCATGGCTGAACAGGTAAAAACCACACTCTCGAAAGCCAAGAACACAGCATCCATAGGACCAGACAACATCCCAGGCTGCATTCTACATGAACTACAGAATGAACTGGCACCCCACCTAAGTTCATAGGTTGGTACTTGGCTATCAGCCCTAGGGCCTAGGCAAGCCTAGCCATAACAATTCCCTGGATATTTCTTCCCACAATATGTACTTCTCTGGACCCCTGTCTAGCAGGGTGACTGACATGATCCCCAGGGTGAATTTCCTATCTCCCATCCAATCATCAAGGTTCCTTTTGAAGAGGGCCAATGAGGCGCTCTGCTTGACATGTATGAGCAGTCTATTCCAAAGTATGGGGAGTCTCTGGGTCAGGAATCTATCCCTCCAGCATGTTTTGTTCATTGTGATGACAAGGTTTAGATCCCTGGAGCATGTGGCTCTGAGGGATTGGGATTTCTTTAAGTGGAGCATGTCCAACAGCTCAGGGTTTGACATGGCCTTGTATGTTAAGCAGAGTTCGCCTCTGAGTAGACAATATGCCAAAGAGTATAGCTGGAGTTTTTTTAGACGGTAAGCATATGGCATCTGCTTTAGGCCTGTAATTCTTTTAGTGAGGTATTTTTGTGGCCTTTCCAGCTGTTGCAGATGTCTTGTGAGGTACATACCAAACGGGGCATTATACTCTATAATGGGTCTAATGAGGGATGAGTACAGTGGGACAATGACCTTTTTTCTGGATGAAAAGCCCTTAGTGATGAGGTGTGCCACATAGAAGGATTTCCTCACTGTTGTGGCGATGTGGTTATCGAAAGTGAGACGATTGTCCACCTGTGTCCCTAAGTCTCTCATCACACTTTCGATGTTTAGTGTCCTGCCACCTATGTGGTAATTCATCGGTACATGTTTTTTTGCAAAGGGGATGACTATACATTTCTTGGCATTAAGCTTGAGCCCATGGCTCTGGCACCAGGCATCTGTTTCTGTAAGGCCCTTTTGTACAATATCCACATAATTTGGTGATTCAATAATGGTTCCCAGTTTGCAGTCATCTGCAAACTTTGTTAGCCAGAGTCCCTTAGTGTTGGCCTGTACTTTAGAGAAGTAGATGCCAAATAAGAGTGGTCCCAGGACTGAACCCTGAGGTACTTCACTTGTCACTTGTCTGGAGCTGGATTTGGAGTCAGATACATTTACAGTCTAGGTTCTGTCAGTGAGCCAGTTGGCAATCCATCGAGTGATGTATGTATTTATGCCCAGCTTAGTAAGCTTATCTATGATTCCAGAGTGGGGGATGGTGTCGAAGGCCTTGGCGAAGTCCAGATAGGCTGTATGGACCACCTTACCCTCGTCCACAGCTCTGGAGACTGATTCAAAGAAGTCAATCAGATTCAAGAGACAAGATCAGCCCTTCACAAACTCAAACTGGGTGGGGTCCAGTGTTTGAAGGTTGCTAATGTCTTTGTTTATAAGTTCCACGATAATGCATTCCATGCCCTTGCAGATCAGGCTTGTCATACTGATGGGACAGTAGTTCCCGGGATCCAACGCGGATCCTCCCTTGTGGAGCGGGATAACTGTAGCTGTGCGCCACTCAGTGGGCACAAAGCCTGAGGTGAGGCTATGATTAAACATGACACTTAGGTGAGGTTCCAGTTTTTTTTGTAGTTCATGTAGTACACAGCCTGGGATGTCATCTGGTCCCATGGATGCTGTATTCTTAGCTTTGGAGAGTGCGGTTTCTACCTGTGTGGCCGTGATTATTGGAATTTGGCATTCTTTTGGTATTGAGATGGGCCCTTTAGGGGGTGAGGGGGGGGTGAAGTTGGCACTAAATCGATCTGCCAGGATATTGGCAATATCCTTGGGATCAGTATATTTAATACCATTCTGTTGCAGCTCAGAGCAGATCTGAGCATTGCCATTTAGATTCTTGACATAACTATAGAATGCCTTGTGGTTGTCTTTGGAATCTTTGGCAATTTTATTTTCGTAACTAGCTTTTGAGGATTTTATGAGGGATCTCAGCTTCTTACTGAGGCTGGTGAGGGAGTTTTTTGCATCCTGGGATTTTCCTCTTTTCTGCAACAATTTCTTCCTTCTGTTGTATAGTTTGTTTATAGCAGGGGACCACCAGATTGGCTTCCTTTTTTTGGAAAAGAGCATATTGGTTCTATTTGGGATGGCACGATTCATGCACAAGTGGATGTGCTCGTACAGTGCCTTAGTGTAGGATTCTGCAGTCGAACTTCCATATCCCGTCTAAGTGGGTGTTGTGAAGTTTGTCACTTCTGACTTCAGTAGCATGAAGTTGGCTTTGGAGAAGTTTTTTAAGGAAGTTTCCTTACTGGGTGGTGGGGGTGGGATGTGGATGTCAAAGGTGATTTGCTTATGGTCAGACCTGACCAATGAGGGGGTGACCACTGGTGTAGAGCATCTATCTCCCATGTTGGTAATGACCAGGTCTAGGATATTGGAGCCCCTGGTGGGACAACAGATTAGTTGATCCAGGGCATTGGAATTTATGAATTCCAAGAACCGTTGAGAAAAGGAGTTGGTACCCAAGTAGTTTTCCCAATTAATGGCAGGGTAGTTGAAATCACCCAGTAGTAGGGTGTTTGGTTGTATCTTAATATTTTCCAGTATGTTTAGAAAGGTGTAGTGAGAATCTTGGGGCATGGTGGGGGATCTGTAGCAAGCTACAATTTGGATTACAGTCTTACCTAGTGTTAGTTGCACCTGGAGAATTTCAGATGCATTGTGTTGGGCAACTAGCCTGGAGGTGTGAATATCCTTGGTGAATATGGACACTCCTCCACCTTTAGTGTTTTGGTCTTGGTTTTGTGGCTGAAATGTGTGGTAAGAAGTTTAGCCTGGTATTGCAGGGGTGCTCTCTGGATCGATGTTCTCCATTTTTAGGAGTGCCTCGAGAGAGTGCATTTTGAGGTTTAGACATCTAGCATTGAGTAGCTTTACCTTCAGATTTTTCATGCTTGTATCTGTTATGGTGGTGGTTTTATCCTTCGAATCTTGCCTACAAAAGGCACTATAGGGGTGGCAAGAGCTTTAGCCAGTAACCTGAATCCCAGTACCATGTTCAGTCATAGCCTCACCTCAGGCTTTGTGCCTGCTGAATGGCACACAGCGACAGTTATCCCACTCTACAAGGGGGAGCCACCACAGTCCCCAGGAACTACCGCCCCATTAGCCTGATGAGTCTGGACTGCAAGGCCATGGAATGTATCATCATGGAACTTATAAACAAAGACATTGTTAATCTCCAAACTCTAGACCCCACCCAGTTCGGGTTTGTAAAAGTCAGATCATGTCTGCTAAACCTTCTTTGAAGCAGTCAGCAAAGCCGTAGACAAAAGTAAGGTGGTTCACACAGCCTATCTAGATCTTGCCAAGGCTTTTGACACCATCCCCTACTCTGGAATTATAGATAAACTCACTAAACTAGATATAAATCCCTATGTCACAAGACGGGTTGCCAACTGGCTCACTGCCAGAACCCACACTGTGAAAGTAGCAGACTCCAAATCCGACTTCAGACCAGTGACAAGTGGAGTACCACAGGGTTCAGTCCTGGGTCCTCTCCTGTTTGGTATCTACTTCTCTGAAGTACAGGCTAACACAGAAGGTCTTTGGCTAATGAAGTTCCCAGATGACTGCAAACTAGGAGCCATAATCGAAACTCCTAACAATGTGGACATCCTACAAAAGGGTCTCACTGAGACAGATGCCTGATGTCAAAGCCATGGCCTCAAGCTCAATGCCAAAAAGTGCATTGTCATCCCCTTTGGTAAAAACTCTGTACCCATGAACTACAACATAGGCGGTAGTATACTTAACACTGAAAATGTGATAAGAGACCTTGGGACACAGGTGGACAGTAGTCTCTCCTTTGATAATCACATCGCCACAGTAGTCAGGAAATCCTTCTATGTGGCACACCTCATCACAAAAGGTTTCTCATCCAGAAAAAAGAGGTCATTGTTCCCCTCTACTCATCACTCATTAGACCCATTATAGAGTACAACGCTCCGTTTGGTATGTACCTCACAAGACATCTACAACAACTGGAAAGGCCGCAGAAATACCTCACAAAGAGGATTACCGGCCCCAAACAGATGCCCTACGCAGACTGTCTCAAAAAACTCCAGCTTTACTCCGTCACATATCGCCTACTCAGAGGTGATCTCTGCCTAACATACAAGGCTATGTCAAACCCAGAGCTGTTGGACATGCTCCACTTAAAGAAATCCCAATCGCTCCAAGCTACAAGCTCTAGGGACCTAAACCTTGTCACCACAATAAACAGAACATGCCGGAGGGATAGATTCCTGTCCCAGAGACTTCCCATACTCTGGAATAAACCACCTACCTATATCAAACAAAGCTCTTCATTAGCACTCTTCAAGAAAAATCTTGATGATTGGATGGGAAATAGGAAATTCATCCCGGGGATCACCTCTGTGGCTCTGCTCGACAGTGGCACAGGAAAATAATTTTCTTGGGTGGCAAAAATCAGGGTACCTTTTTGACTGGGCTTGTATAGGCCCCAGGGCCGATAGCCTAGTACCCACCTATGAAACTGTAAACCTATAATTATTGATACAGATAAGGGGTGGGGGGAGAGAAAAACAGTCCATTACTAACTGTATAGGCTGTATTTTTCACAACAGTACTGCTCAATACTCTACAGGTCTGCCCTCACTTTACATCTACCTGAGGCCTATAGCTACTGTAGTACATACATACCTGTTAAGCTGTCGACCTGGAATGGTATGGAGCAAGCTGTGACAACTCTAGGTACATGACTAGGGAGGACTCGTACATGTCAGGGTTACATATATGACTAACAAGGTGTGCCCTGCAGTGATGTTGTGTGAGTGTGCTACTGGTATACTTCTACTGGATTTATATCTGTGTCCAAGTTTACTGGCAATAGGCATCACTAACAGTGACAGCGTGACACTTGAGAGACGTATCGGGAAGAGTGCATGGTGTATACACCTATCCTGCTGTCATTTGTAGGCATGGGGTTGGACACTGCAACATTTGTACCCAGTTTATTAATATAGCCTTCATACAGCTAATACAAACATTTCTTTAGCTGTAAACCCTGTGGAGAAGTTATCTGTTAACACTACCTGACTGCTTCTCCAAATAGTCAGGATTACTTGTGTGAAACTATAAATTGGTCTATATTGAATCAGCAAACACTTAGAAAAGCGAATGCTGATTCATTGACCCTATTTAAGCGAAAGCTTACAATTCTGAACAACCAGAGCAGCGATTTTTTTTTCCCAGGGAAAAAAACGCTGGGTCGGTTTCAGGAGTTTGCCATTTCCTCCGACTTGTGATCTCAGAGTTGGTATATTTAAGTGGTGGGGTGTGGGGGGCACATTATATACTGTTTTAAGATTTTTTTTTTTTTGTGGAACAGCGATTTTTTTCCCCTGGGGAAAAAAAATCGCTGTTCCAAGTGTTCGGGATTGGAAACTTTCGTTTACATAGGGTCAATGAATCAGTATTTGCTTTTTTAAGCATTCGCTGATTCAATATAGACCCACTACGAACATATCTTGGTATCAGTCCTTGGATTCAAACCATGGTCTGTTTGTGCAAAAATGAACAACATATCTATTTCTTATCACACTCAGCTACTAGGGCACTGCTGTCAACTGCTTGCCCGATTTGTGCCTAAAAGTCACTTGGTTACAAAGTCTGACCTTGTAATATAAGTGGAGTGTCACAGAAGACTGTAGTGATAGTTGAACATACATGTCTGAAACTCATGCATGATAGATAGTGAACTGTGTATTAAAACTTTGAATGCAGATGTACACATTTCACCCCTAGTGGATGTGAATATGTGTGATCTATACAGACCATAGCAAGGTGCTGGGTTGCATACTGGACCCATACACGTTTACATATCATATATTTGCAGTCTCCGCCTATTACAGTCTCATACTTGCCTGCATCAGCATACCTACATTCAGGACTACATATAGCAGAAATACAAAGGTTAACACAATACAGTGCTGCATGGAAATAATACATTAATACATTACACATTACTATTCAAGGTTCAGATCTTAGTGCAGAACATATATCAAATTTCATTGTATCTTGTTTTACAGCTGCACATTGGCATAATAGCTGGTTATCAGATAAACCTCACTCAATTCATGCTCTCACAGCCATATTTGCTGTGTAGCACCTGTACAATTGTATTTCATGAACAAGAGACCCGATTAAGCACAAAAGTTTGTGGTAATAAATTTTATTTAGGGTGACATGGCACAGTGATTTATTACATTCAAAATTCTAAATTCAGTTGTACTGCATATCCTGTAGATAATGAATTAATCTCATTTATTACCTTCACAGTAGCAATCACAGTGTACTTTATTACCAGATTAATTCCTACACAGTATTACTACAGTGTTGGCTTTCTTTCATCAATAGTAGCTTGTTTGCTGCTTTCATCTGTATTACACAGTATTTGGCATTAGTCACTTATATCAATGTTGGTCTAACAATGCATTTATTCAGTACACTCAGAACACACTATATCTAAAAGCAGGTATGAAATGCACAGTCCACCGCTTCAAAAGTTAAAATCTCTTTATTAGAACACTGCAGGCACAAAAGGATATCTAAAAGCAGTAAACAATTACACTTTCTTATTTATTGTACTATATATTGCAAGTAAGATCTGTACTCACCACACTGGCAGCACAGCCTCGCCAGTCATCCTGTGTGGGCCTCAATGTTACGAGCCCTCTCCTCTGCAGCTGTGGGGGGACACCATTATGCATACCTGTCTATCAGTATTCATACTACAGTTTGATAAATCACGAGATGATATACTTACAAACATCTGGGGCATTCTGGGCCCAAGCATCTAGGATACATTGAGCCAAGAGTGCCCCCTTCATCCATTTCAGGTCATCATAATGATGATGGACTTGCTCACCAGTGCAGGAGATGCCAGTGGCATTGGAGAGCTCATTTGCCAGACATTCACAGGCCTCAGACTTGTATTCTGAGCCAGGTACTGGTCCTGCAGCAGTCTGTCATCATGGTTCTAAACAAGGAGCCCAACCATGACCCTGGCCTCCAATATGCCCCAGCATTGTACCAAAAAGCATGCTCCCTTTCCAGCACCTGCCATAGTTCCTGCATGGATCAAACTCTAACAGGTTCTGCCTGTATTCCCACATCTGCAGTTTAAATAAGGCCATGTTCCTGCCCTTTGCCACCATTAGACCATTTTTAAAAATGCTAAGAACTGCTCAGCAGTTCTCAAACCTTCTAAGCTTAGTTGAGCAGTGTTTAAAAGTGGCAAATCCTTAGCAGTGCTTAGCAGTGCACAAATCCATTTAGCTGAGCTGAGGACTGCTTAGAAGGAGACTGCTTAGCAATGCTCCAACCGGCTAAGCAGAGCTAAGCATTGCTAAGTATTACTCAGACAGGTCCTGTTTAAGCATTGCTTAGCTTGGCTTAGCAGTGCTTAGCAAAACACAGCTAAGGGTAGACAAAATGTTTCATTTAAAAAAATAAACACTAGGTATTAATGACTCATTATTGCTACATTGTTATTAAGTGTATGTATTTTACTTTACATGACCTCCCACTATGTGCTTTTATTACGTTCCCTTGGGGTGTGACTGTATTGTATCAGACACTTGTGTTTAAATGGTGGTTTTCACCTATCTCCACCAACACTGGGATTCTGGACCAGCTATACTACCCTGGTTAACAAATGTCAATAACTACATAAATAAATAAAATAAAAATTAATGTAAAATGTCTTTCCCGTGTAAAAGCTGAATGGTCTGTTTAGGTATTCAAACTGTGAACCTACTGCACACAAAGCTGTGACTCTAACCAGGCAGCTAACTTGCCTGTGAAGATTTTAGCTATACATTTCTATATAACTTCTTGATATGTTTAAGCACTGCTGAGCAAAGCTCCACACTGCACAAACCCACTCAGCTGCACTAAAACATTGAAGAAAAAGAAATAAAAAAATAACCATTAATTAAAACTTAAACACTAGACTTCAAATTATTAAATACGTGTACGAGGACACTTTCTTTATTGTTTTAGTGCTGTATAACACTATCACAATGCAGGGGGTGTGTTACTGATACTGTAATACACACCCTACATGAAATTATACTTCACATTCTTAATAAGTGTCCAAGGACACTTTCTTTATTGTTTTAGTGCCATACAACACTTTGTGAGTGCAGGGTTCATGTTACTGATCTGCAAGCACTGTAACACACCCACTAGAACTCATTCAGTATCTGTGTACACGACTCCTTCTCAGTAGCGTTCCTTCACTAATATTAAAGGTGTGCTGCCAAGAGGGAGATGCAGACATGGACACCATTCACTCCATGTAGGAATAATGCCATTCCTACATGGAGTTTATTAAATCCAGGGGAAAGTGTTTCTGAAGTCTGGTTAAGACAATAAAAACAGGAAACAAAGGGGTCGCTGAAAATACAATCAGACTTTAAAAGAAAATATTAACTTCTTTGTTAAAAAGATTGCAGGCCATGTGGTCCATATAGCATTTATATATTAGTACAATAAGAAGTTATGTACCTACCATAACGTTCCATGTTAGTTGTCTTCTTCTTGCCTTCTTTCTTGCTGGTTGGGTTCAGAGCCAACCTTCGGCTCCGACTCAGCCATTTTCTAAAGCTCGAGAGCTACTTACTGGCTCGAGGCCTCCCTATATCAATGCCTGGTGCTAGACCCCCAGATCTCATTTGGAAGACCTAGCACCATAATAATACAAGAGGGCAACTGTCCCAATAGCAAGATTTCAGCTACAGGGCTGAAGAAAAATGTAGAGGACATAAATCGGTAAAGACTCAGCCAGTGATAAGACTCGTAGGAAGACTCTTTTCGGTCCATCTAGGCTAGGGGGATGGAGAGTGGGATGCAAGAAAGAAGGGAGAAGAAGACAACTAACATGGAACATTATGACATAACTTCTTAATTTTAAGTTGTCTCTCTCGCCTTCATTCTTGCTGGTTGGGACAGCGTCCCTAGCACCTTAGTCCTGGGTGGCTCAACAGAACAGACTCTTGAGCACGGTGGAACCAAAATCAGCTCTGCTCCTAGAGGTCAGATCCAATTTATAATGTGAAATGAAGGTATGCGGGGTGGCCCATGTGACCGCCACACAAATGGCTTCCATAGATAGTCTTGATTGAAAAGCTACCGACGTAGCTAAAGCCCTAGTAGAGTGGCCTTTAGGTTTAGCAGGGAGTTCTTTATTCCTCAGCTGATAAACAAGGGTAATAATAAAGGACAACCACCTGGATAATGTTACTTTAGACACTGGTCTACCCTGTTTACCCTCTGCATAGGACAGGAAGAGTTGGTCTGATTTCCTTATTTGCTCAGTCCTATGCAAATAGAAATGTAATTGCCTATGAACATCCAACTGGTGTAATTTGTGTTCAGCTCTGTTGGAATAATTTGGAAAAAAGACTGGCAGATCGATGGATTGATTAAAATTATTTTCAGAGGGGACCTTAGGAAGGAACGAAGGATTAGTCCTGAGTGAAACTCTATCCTTATGGAAAACTAGGTAAGGAGGATGAACACAAAGGGCTTGAAGTTCAGAAACTCTCCACGCTGAAGTAATGGGCACCAAAAAAAAAGGGTTTTGCAAGTAAGCAATTTTAAGGAACAGGAAGCTGCCGGTTCAAAGGGAGGCAGTATCAAGGAAGCTAGGATCAAATTTAAGTCCCACAGAGGCGGGGGATCTCTCACTGGAGGCCTGAGCAAGATTGTTCCTTTCAGAAAGGCTTTGCAAAGCTTATGGGACATGATGCTGGTTTCTGACAGGCCCGTATGGAAATTAGAGATTGCCACTAATTGAACTCTAATGGTGGCAGAAGAGAGCCTGCTTGAAAAAGTTCTGTTAAAAAGTCCAGAATGTTAAGGACAGGGGCCATGAAGGGATCTATATTTCTAGCCTCTGCCCAGAAAGAGAAACGTTTCCACTTATTAGCATAAGTCTTCCTGGTTGTAGGTTTGTGCGAAGAAAGGATAATCTCGCGCACTGAGTTGGAAACACTGGGAAGCCTGGCTAAGGTTGGAAGTGGAGCAACCAAGCAGTGAGGTTGAGAGACTGAAGAGATGGATGCAGCCTGCCCAACTGATGGATCAGGAGGTCTGGAACTGTGTCCAGATTCCAAGGCTGCTCTAGAAGGTGACGATGCAGGAATGGGAACCAGATTTGTCGAGGCCAGTAGGGGGCAATGAGGATCATCCTGCAACCCAGCACGGTAGCTTTCTGAATTAGTTTGGGAATTAGTGGAAAGGGTGAGAATGCATACAGTAGTCCCTGGGGCCAATCGTGAACTAGAGCATCTCTGGGGGAGTGTCCGGGAAGAGGGAAGAGAGTGAAGAAACTGTCGCACTTGCTGTTGAGAGGAGTTGCAAAAAGGTCACAGCAAGGCTGACCCCATTTGCAGAAGATTTTGTCCGCTACTGTCCGGTTGAGAGACCACTTGTGAGGCATGAGAATAGCTCTGCTTAGCCTGTCTGCTATGACATTGGACTTCCCAGGGATGTGCGTTGCTGTCAGAAACCGTTGAGAGGAGATCGCCCACTGCCATAGTCTGAGTGCTTCTCGACATAAGGGATATGACTTGGTTCCGCCCTGCTTGTTGATGTACCACACTACAAACATATTGTCTGTCTGAATTGCAATGGTCCCAGTGGGTAGAGAGTTCTGAAGAGCTTGCAACGCTAAAAGCACCGCCCTCATCTCCAAGACGTTTATGTGCAAGTGGTACTCGTGGGGTTGCCAGGTGCCCTGGATAGTCCTGCCCTGAAAATGCCCCACATCCGATAAGGGAGGCATCCGTGGTCACCGTGGCAACTGGTGGAGAAAGGACAAATGGTCTGCCCTGGGGAACTGATTGAGAGACCGTCCACCAAGTCAATTGGTCTTTGCATGACTGTGTGATTATTATTTTGTGAGGCAAATGAAGTTGTTGAAAGGACCATTGGGTGAAAAGCATCCACTGGATAATCCTCATGTGAAAACGAGCCAGGGGAACTAATAAGATCGCTGCTGTCATGAGACCCAAGGTTTTTAGGATGAATCTGGCCTGAATCTTTCTGCATCCTAATAATACCTGTACATGTCGACGAATGTCTGCCACTCTGTCTACTGGAAGTTTTGCAGACAGATCTTTCATATTTAATCTTGCGCCTATAAAGGTTAAAGACTGACAAGGTGACAATGCAGACTTTTCAAAAATTTATTGAGATACCTAGGTTGGAGCATGTTTGGATGGTATAATCCCTAGCTCTCAGCAATTGATGTCTGGTGGTAGCAGTAAGGAGCCAGTCGTCTAGATATGGAAACACCTGGAATCCTTGCCGTCTCAGGTGAGGGGTAACCACTGCCATGCATTTGGTGAACAACCTGGGGGCTGTGGTGAGACCAAAGGGCAGGGCTCTGAACTGGTAATGACTGGCTCCCAGCCGGAAGCAGAGAAACCTTCTGGAACACCTGTCCATTTTGATGTGGTAGTACGCATCCTGAAGATCTATGGAGCACATCCAATTGTCCTGACCCAAAAAGGGTAGAATGGACTGAAGCATGACCATCCGGAACTTCATTCTTTGAACAGACTTGTTTAGTTTTCTGAGATCCAAAATGGGTCTCCAGTCCCCTGTCTTTTTTGGTACCAAAAAGAACTTTGAGTAAATTCCGGATCCTTGCTGGTCTGCTGGGACTTGTTGGATGGCCCGTTTTTTTAGCTGTCTTGAAATTTCTTGTACTGCCTAATCCCTTAGACTGGGTGGGACATCTGGAATGGGGTTGTTTCATTTTAAGGGGGTGTGGACAAATGGGATTTTGTAACCTCCGGATATGATAGACTGTACCCATCTGTCTCGAGTGATGAGATGCCAGGCTTCTGGGTACAGAGCAAACTTCCCCCGACTGCCTCCAAAGGTTGACAGCCGGGCAGCCCCTCAGGGGTGCTGGAAGGGCTTGTCAGAGAAAGATTCTCTGCTGCCCTGATTCTGCGGACCCCCTCTGCCCCACGGGCGGCGTCTATTGTTGTTCCCTCCTCTGCCTCTGGAGGGAAACTCGCCGCGTGTGTCAGGCACGGCTCCCTGGGGTTTCCGGAACTACATCTTTCCACACTTCTGACCCTTAGGGTATGGTCTAGAGGGAGTGGAGAAACGGACTATCATGGCAGAGAGAGTCTTGCCTTCCTGCTCACACCTGGTAAGTGTATGTTTCACCTGAGGTCCAAACAGAGCTGAACCATCAAAGGGGGTGTTGGTGAAAGACACCTTGAAGGGATCAGCGAAGTTACATAACCGCATCCAGGCATGTCTTCTCAAAGCCACGCCTGTGCCTGCGGCTCTACTCACTCCATCAGCCACATATGAAATGAGCCGCATGGTGGAGTTAATGATAGAATTAAGAGTCGCCAGCTGAGAGTTTATCCTGTCTTGAGCCCCCGCAGCTGATGGATCTTGCAGGGTATCTCCTAGCTCCTTGAGGAGATCCCTCTGAAGATGGGTGAAGTGGCACAAATAATTCAGCGACCGCATGGAGAAGGTCACTGAGGAAAACATCCGCTTCCCATATCTATCCATCGTCCTAGACTCTTTATTAGGGGGATGGACAGGTACAGAAGTGTCAGCCAATTCCTTTTTTGTGGTAGCTGCTACAACCATGGCATCACCGGGGACACCCTTTGTCAAAAACTGTTTATCTTGAGGGGCCATAATAAACTTAGTGGGCCTGTGGGGGGTTGGTTCAAGTGTGTCCGGAGCTGACCATGCCTTTCGAGCCAACACTTCCATTAATGGATCGAAAGGCGGAGACACCCAGGAGGTGGAGGGGCGAGAACCAAACGCATCCAAGTATACCGACTCGTCCTCAGAAGGGTTAAGGGCAGACCAGTTCTCCCTCTGCTTAAGGATCTCAAAGATGTCTGAGAAAGAGACATCTTCAGAGGGGGATCTTGGGGACCCTTTCGAATCCTCCAAGTCAGTATCTGATGTGACAGACTCTGGGGAGTCAACATGTTTCCTCTTACATTTCCTCTTTCGAGGGGGCTCCTCTGAAATCTCAGGGGAGGCCTTGGAAGAGGTGGGGTGACCTGGAGCATTTGATCCCCTTGCTTGGGGTCTGGAGGAGGGACAGAGACCGAAGCAGGCACCCTGGGGGGGAGGAGTTGAAGGGGCTGATCGAGGTGCAGACTCAGAAGTCAGCACGCTCCTCATGACCTTGAAGGTGCCCCTGTCCGGCAGAGAAGAGGGCACCTGCTCCGAAGAGACAGAAATCCTCTCCGGCACCAAAAGGGATGGCTCCGAGGCCAATGTAGGAGTTGAGCTTACCTGCGCCGAGGCTCCGAGAGGGAAAAGGGGTCGGACAAGAGTCCGATGCCACTCGCCCCCTCGGAGCCGATGAGGGAGTCTCGGCACCCAGATCCCTCCAAGTATGGCACCATTGAAGAAATTGGAGCAGATGAAGGAGCCGAAAGGGGAAGCATCGGTGCCGCCGTTTCCAGGATCCAAGCCCCAACAAGCTCCGGCTCTGAACTGACAGGAGGAGTCGGAGGAGGAACTCCTTCAGAAACAGGAACAGCTACAGCCTGATGAGGAGGGCTAGTTAACATTTTAGCCAGGGCCTGTGATTTGAGGAGTCTACTAACCACTCTCTCCAAGTCATGATCGGATAGCCTCGAGGACCGAGAAGAGTGGGACCGATGGCTCCTTTCAGACTGTAGCAAAGGCGATCCCGAAGCCGAGTGAATCAACTCTAGGGATGGCGACCTGGATCACTTACGGCTCCCTGACGGCTCCGACACCAAGGTCGGAGCCGAGAGAGAGATGTAGATACTTTGGTTCCGGCCGGAACCAAAATTGAAGCAGATGCTCCACCGGGCGACGGCTCCATACTGGGAGCCGACGGCTTGGTGGGCTTAGGGGTTTTCACTGGCTGAGACTTTGCCGGAGACCCCTCGTGTTTTAGTAACCCCCTGAGAATTAACTTGTTCCTATGCTCCTGCAGGACTCTCGGACTAAAGGCATGACATACCGAGCAAGAGTCCTGCAGGTGTAGGGCACCCAAACACTAAACACAAGAAGTGTGACTGTCTGTCAGAGACATTTTCTGACAGCACGAGTCACACTTCTTGAACCCTGATACCTTGGTATCCTTTGACATGTTAAAGAAAAAAGGAATACTGATGGATAAATGTTAGACTAGTGCAAAAAACACACACTCACACACACACACACACACATTAGTCTCACACCTTCACAAAAAAAAATTTAAAGGAAACAATACTAACAAAACTAAGAGACTATGACTTAGACTACAAAGGCTAAACACTACTTCCTACTGGAACAATTTAAAAGGGAAGGGGATAGCCTCTAACTTAAACGGCCTACTTAGGGAGATGGGGGGGGGGGAGGGGAGAAACTCTCTAAGTAAAAATGAGTTTCCTAAGGGTAGAAAAAAACACAGGGAAAACTAAGACTAATCTACAGTACTACTCTGATTTAACAAAAAAAACTTGAAAAATATACACTAAAAGTTTAACTACTAATATTACAAAAGATGAATATGACCTGAGCCAGTAAAGTGCAACCCCGTAGCTGAAGCGGCAAACGAGATCTGGGGGTCTAGCACCAGGCATTGTGGGATATAGGGAGGCCTCAAGCCAGTAAGTAGCTCTTGAGCTTTAGAAAATGGCCGAGTCGGAGCCGAAGGTCGGCTCCGAACCCAACCAGCAAGAATGAAGGCGAGAGAGACAACTTAACATTAATCATTTTTATGAAGCAGTAAATCTGATTTCTACATCACTTGCAAAATTAATTTGAAATGTATTAAGCTGTGGTTACCTGGAAAGAAGTGTTGAAAAAATTATTTCACTTTAAGACTAGTTACTATGTCAGTATGGTTAGGTGTTCCTGTATGTGTTGGTCAGTTCTCCACAACAAATATAAATAATTTCTGTCAAAATGCAGCAAATGCTTGTTGTACAGTAATCAGGGAAAATGTAGAACTAGTATATTTATTTACAAAGCACAAACAAGGTGTAGAGGATTCAAAGTGTAGGTATTTTCCATATTATGTTTTTATGCAAGTTTTAAAAGCATAAAGAGTTGTATATGACTTGTTTACTGTGAATTAGATTCAGAGACTATTTGTACTGGCTGCGCAAATAGTACAGTACAACTCAGGGGTAACCACATATTAGTATTTCACAAATAATATGTTGCTGGGATCCAAGACATCAGCTGGTGTGCTGTCCATACTGAAATGAGAAAACAAGCATGTATAAAATATTACCCTACCCAAATGAGATAAGCTATACAGAGTTCCACAGTTGTCTAATGAAACTGAGCTCCAGCACAGTCTGAGAAATAACACTGCAATATAATCTATATAGCTCAAATATTGCCTGACCTCTGCATTCTCTGACCCCACCACATTCTGTCATCTTTTTTAAATACATTAAACTAACATCCCATGAACTGCAGTATCATTTCTCCCAAATATACCATAATTCACCACCCCATTTTCTTTCTTTATTCATTTCTTCCAAATTGTTCTTATTAAAATATATTGTATATAGTTCGTTCAAATTACTGTTTCCATCTACTTCAGTATATTAAAGTATTCTATTATGTTCATCATGAATGTACAAAAATACATCTACTAACGACAATTGTACTAGAAAGATGTTTTTGCAACAGTGTAGTTGTGCTGTGTGTACTCTTTTGTGAAACTTCTTGGAAAATATATCTTTATGACTTTTTTTATGGATTGAGAAACATCTCTTGTCAATAGGGCAAATACTGAATATTTTTTTCTCTTCATTGTATAGTACCATTCTGCTTGTCAAGCATTGCCACTCACTAATTAGCTTGAACACGATCTAAATGGATCAGCACTGTGCAGTGAAAAACACATTTAAATAACTAAATAAATAAATATTTATTGTAATGGGAATCTTGGAAACAGTAAAACCAGCCACTGAATAAGGTATTCACAAAGTACAAAAGTCCATATAGCACAAAATAAACCAAGTGGTATGCCAGGCAGAAGAAAAAGTCAGAATTCCATTATATTGTTCTTTTTATACACACTGTTATATGGTGTCTTTAAATGTTGATTGATTCAATTAGTGAATTGATTAAGAGGGTTATTTAAATGCTATGAAATGTTTGTAGTCATTGAAGTCTGATGAAGCATTGCTGATCAACGTGAAAGCGCTTACTTTGTCCTTGGATTATTAAATTGTGAAGTGAATACTATTCATTTGGACTTTTTCTTCTGCCTGGCATACCACTTGGTTTATTTTGTGCTATTGTAATGGGAATGGCACATGTGGTGGTCTAATAATTTATACAGTCTTAAATATGACGAAATGGGAAAGGGCCCCTACCCCCAACACACACACACACGTACACACACACGTACACACACACACACACACACACACACACACACACACACACACACACACACACACACACGTGCGTGCGTGTGTGTGTGTGTGTGTGTGTGTGTGTGTGTGTGTGTGTGTGTACTTAACTTTATGAAGGGGGATTAAATCTGTTTCCACCTAGTTAGCTTAGCTTCAAATTTGTTATATGATTTATAGGTTCCCAGATTTATACTAGGCTAACTGCCCTTGTGAATCATTTTAAGCCTAGCCAATTACCCCATATGTGCATCAAACAGTGATCTAATAATTTGTTCAGTCTTAACTATGAAATAATACATAAAGCAACCCCTCCCCCAACACGTGAGTGTGCGTGTGTGTGTGTGTGTGTGTGTGTTAGCCAATTACCCTATGTGGGAATCAAACCCTGGACCTTATGTCTGTAAGGTAAACACCTTAATCATCATGCCAACCTTCCACTCTTAGATTTTTGTGAGGAGCAAAGACCCCACACATGAGGTTTGGTGGGTCCAGCTCACTACAGACAAAAACCTGATGTATTTGAAGTTTCAACAGAACATTTTATAATCACATACCCAGCATTCAATACTTTTTCCTGGTGCCTATTGGAAAACTGTTATTGATGACAATGTTGACAAACTATTAAAAGAAAAATATCTGTTAAACCTGCAGAAACTCCTCCAGTTTGTTGAATACCATCTGCATGTTGTGTAGAAAATTCTGCCAGTCTCTGACTTACACTGTGACTTCTGCAACTAAAACCCTCATCAAGAGATAAACTGGTTATACCCACTGATAATGTGATTGGGAAATGGTCTGTTGACATGGAGGGATGATGTCCTGTCTAGGCCCCCGATAAACCAGGTTCCATTAATGACCCTGGAGAATGGAAGAGTGGCAAGGAGGATAGATGTGTGTATCATGTGAGAATGGACCAAAGTGGTAAAAGATAGATCACTTCTTAAGCCCAGTGGGAGGTCAGTGCTTGGAATGATTGTCAGGCAGAGCTGCCCAAGGGCTCATAACTGATAAGTCCTTACAGGCCATGCCTCATTGTCTGCCCACCCTTAAAATATATATCAGCATGTCAGGAAGGTAGGGCCTGGGAAAGAGCCCCTGGAATGCTGGAACAGCATATGTGACCCTTAAGACTACTAGCTCTTCTCAATATTTCATCATCCTCTCTCCAGCCTTGCAACAGCCATGGCATTCCCATCTTTAGGGATACTCTACCGAGAGCATTACATTAGTAGTACAGGAGCAGCTTTGAGCAACACCAAGTAACTGATGGTCATCTGAAGGTATGCCAAAGACTGAAAAAAATGTGATGTGATGTTTAATTGGGTACATTTTTTTTTTCTTGTCAAGTTTTTTTTTTTAGACTTATTGCAACTGTTAATGAATTATCTTTGTCTGTATCACAATTATTGCTTCAATTTCTCTGGAACAATGATTATAAAATCTGTAAGCACAATTATGACTCTCATTCTCCATAAGTAAATGTTGTGATATATTTAAAATTCATCTCAGCTACCATCATCCCAGGCAAATTAAATCTCAGTTTAGGAATCTGCCAAAAAGATATAATGCAAAGTTCAGTATATGACTTATCGCTTTTGACCTTGTCAATGTCTCCCTTCAACTCTTTCTTCATTGCTGTTATATTAGAGCATTACTCCTGGTTAAATTACCATCTTTACACATGGACTTTTAAAGTAAATTTTAAGTTGGTCTATTTGACTAAACCATAGGATCCACTATTTGTCCCTCTATTATTTTCTTCTTTATTAATACTGTTATTCAAGATCTACGTGAAATTAACATCACACTTTATTCAGGTAATAAAATGATTATCGAGAAGTCATTCTGTCATAATGATGCTTAGAATTTACTCCAAAATGGAATAACAAAGTCTGAGAAATATTTGGTACTCAAGCAGCTTTAATAATGGAAAACAAGACAAAGGCTATTCTAAATCCTGGGAGCATCAAAAATGTCCACTGAAACTTTTATCTTAGTAGTTTTTGATAGAAACTGGGGTCAGATGACTGAATAATTCAACTAACATAGCTCATGGCTTGACACCCATCTGCCTTTAAATTGCCTTGCTCAGTGACATAAGAGAAATAGATTCTCTGAAACCGCCAAACGGGCTGTGGAAGGAATACCAGCCAGTCGTACTTGTGGTTCTTAGAAATAGATTCTCACTACTGCTCGATTATAGAATTTCATGGCTACCAGCTATGAAAACTGGAATTTCCAATGAGACAGGCATACTCATTATACACAGTGAGTGTTGTCTCTCCGTCCTGTGTAATTTTGTAGGTAAAAGCAGTCTTGCTCTTCAGGTCATCATTAATAAAGTATACATTGTATCCTTCTTTCCTATCATAATGAGCATTAGTGCGACTCACTCCAGAGAGCTCATTGACTCCATTTTAAAGACAGGGTTGACCAGACTGTCCTGTCTCACATATTTCAGCACATGGATCTTTACTACTGTACCCTCTGCTGTGCAGCTTTGCTGCAGAAAAGCCCTCTTCCTGAAACCTTTGATCAAATGTTATATGACCTTAAATGCTCATATACTCATTGTAAATGTGGGATACTGCATTCCTCTTCCTCAGACAATAATAATGAAATTATTTTTGTTAGAACTTAAGAATACCATCATTTTCTCAGGATATAGTGCCAAACTCTTTTTATTTCATATAAATAATTCCACTTGTGGCTAGATTAAGTAACAGACCCTCAACTTCTCTTTTTTTTCTCTCCCTAGTGAACTTTCACACCTTGAACTGTTTAGTGAGTAAAATTCTGAGCATGCACAATTCCTTGCATTTTATTTTTCTGTGCAGCTTAAGCAGATGGGGTCTCTGTTTAATTTAATGAGGATTTGCAGCATCTCTCTTATGCAGTAGTTCGTCTACCTGCTGTGGGAATAGTAACCACAGCATTCTGGACCAAAGGTGAGTATATCACCTGCTGCTCCACTAACACTGCTATAAAATTTATATTGGTTGTACCTTTTTCTAGTATGGTATACTTGTCATCACATATTTAACAGTGGTGTATTGTCCTATGCGCCATACAAATTATAACTTAACTTCCAAACAATTTATATATTTATTTTATTTTACATTTATTTACTGGTATAGTCCAACTGGATACATGTCCATTTTTAGCAGAAGCCCAAGGAGAAAAGCTCCAACACAGATACATTAGAAAAATGTTATGTATAGTAAATCGTACTACATCAAATAAATCATCTTATGTTAGCCTGCTTCTAGTCAAACACTTTTGATAACAAGGTGGAACTTTACACATCTTTTGAAGCAATCTTTTGATGGGCACTAGCTAAGCCAGAGAGGTAGTAAATTCCATAGGAAGGTTTCCAAGTAAGCAAAATAAAAAAAAATTCCAGACTAACCATTTGAAATGGTTACTGTCTGAAATATATATAATGGACACAGTAGCCATTTGAAATGTCAGGACCCCCCCAGAGTAAATCCAGAGACATGGAGACTGAATGGCTTAAAGAAATGACTTACATATACTCAGACTGAGATGCCATTTCTCAGCATATCCCCTTTCCTTCGAGATATGGCAATCTCAGAGTTGGTATAGATAAGTTTGAGAGGTGTGGGGGGCTTACCCTACATAAAAAGAAGCTTTAAGTAGAAGAGCATTTTTTTCAATTTGCTCTTCTCCTGTGTTTTCAGTCTTTTTTTTTTCAGATTATCAGTACTGTGTACTTTGAGTGCCAACATTTCAATAGGGAGCCATTTTAGATTTCATATTCTTAACAGCAATACTTAAGATGTGTCTTTGATTTTGGGCCTTTGTTCCCGAATTTATTTTGGCTTTGTCCAGAATTCTTACACTAAGAGGTTGACAGCTTGCACTTCATCATATAGTGGCAGCATGTCATCTAAACTTACAACTGAATTGTGAGTCCTTGAAAGAAACTTTAGCTGGTTGACAAGATGCATTAAAATTGTGACAAGAGATGCTGCTTACTGTGGATAGGATGAAATGGATTGTCATCAGATGGCCAATTCATTACACCATGGGAAGGGAAAGCCATTGCTTGACAGACCACTGGTGGGGACCAGGAGCCTTTCAGGTAATCTAAGGTTAGTGCAGGGGTGGCAGTAATATCTTGACATCACTATTCAAGCTGCTCTAACAGCTAGTCAAATGAACAGTAGTTGCAAGAATGAGAGCTCTCGGACTTCACACTCAGTGCACTCCATCAGATTCCTTAATGCATGAATGAGAGCTCTCAGATTTCACACTCGGTGCACTCCATCAGATTACTCAGTGAAGAATGAGAGCTCTCAGACTTCAGACTCAGTGCACTCCATCGGATTCCTCACTGCAAGAATGACAACTCTCAGACTTCATACTCAGTGGTCTCCATCAGATTCCTCACTGCAAGAATGAGAGCTCTCAGACTTCACATTCAGTGCACTCCATCGGATTCCTCACTGCAAGAATGAGTGTGCTCAGACTTCACACTCAGTGCACTCCATCGGATTCCTCACTGCAAGAATGAGAGCTCTCAGACTTCACATTCAGTGCACTCTATTGGATTCCTCACTGCAAGAATGAGAGTGCTCAGACTTCACGCTCAGTGCACTCCATCGGATTCCTCACTGCAAGAATGAGAGTGCTCAGACTTCACACTCAGTGCACTCCATCGGATTCCTCACTGCAAGAATGAGAGCTCTCAGACTTTACACTCAGTGGTCTCCATCAGGTTCCTTACTGCAAGAATGAGAGCTCTCAGACTTCACACTCAGTGCACTCCATCAGGTTCCTTACTGAAGAATGAGAGCTCTCAGACTTCACACTCAGTGCACTCCATCAGATTCCTCAATCTGAGTTACAGTAGGGAGTTAATGCTGAGATCAACTATTTGAGGAATCAGGGGCCCACCCAGTAAGGGGTCATGACTGGGGATAGATGGTAGCAGTAATTGTGGAGTCCAGGGATAAGTGGGTTGGGAAGACAGAAAGGAAAACCCTGTGTCTACACAGGGTGAAATGGAAACAAACTAAAAAAAAACATAGCAAAACTGTGACTTGAGATGAATTTGACTAATGCCATACGTTTTTTCCTTTTTGAGATAAATTGTTTACATTAGAGTTTCGTCATCCAATTTACAATCTTGTCTGAAGACCTTTTGATTGAATCACAAACTGCCATGTGCAGAGAAAGCAAATATAAAACTACACCCACACTGCAGAGCTAACACAGTCTCAACTCCCAGTCTTTCATTAGAACAATATGCACCAGAAATAACAGCAGGTGCAGAATCAAGCCTTGTGAGGCTCTGTAAAACAGAAAAAGTGTTGATGAAGGCACCACTGGAAGTATCCTGAAAGGTAAGTGGTGTGAAGATTGGGTGAAGATAGATGAAGGCTGCCAGCCTAGCCAGATAGAATTTTGGACATAATTCTGTCATCTGTAAATATTAATGTAAACCAGAGGCATGTGTCTTAAATGGTAAAAATGGTGTTACATGTGGAACTGCAAAAATGTAACAACAGTGCACTCTGCTGACCAAGTAAAGCATGTTGTGACCCTTTGATGTAAACACGGCTTTGACCAGTCTTGATGAAATAATTATTGCTATTGTTTTAAGGCCAGAGTTAAAGGCCAGAATTTGCATGCATAAATGTCCTTTATTGCTCTGGTTTCTGCCCAAAGGTGAAGAATGTAAATGTAGTTTCTGTTAGCCTGGGAACCCAGGGAAGTGTGAAGAATGATGTAATGTGAACCAGGAATGTGATTTTAAAAACAGAGAGAATCAGAGACCACTAAGCATTTTTGTCTTGACCATCCAGCTCAGCACTGCCTTTGCTCAATATGTAAGTTTATCTTAGACTTGTGTTTTATCTTAGAAATAGCTAGAAACTAGACAGATTAGACTAAGTGTTTTCTGTGATGTCAGAACTGTACTACTGAATTATTGTATTTATCTGTGACATCTGAACTTTTGTCTAGCACTGTGTAGTAAAAAGTATTGTCTTGTCTTTTGACTATTTGTTATTAAATATTTTTAAACCTTTTCAACTGTGGCTGTTTTTGTAGAGATAAGCTCTTTAGGGTACTTGCATGCCTTTGGTGAAATTGTACAAAGCCACTCTAATAGCTTTAACGCTGGGCTATACTACCAATTGGATAATAATATTGCACAGTAATAATTGGACACCCTTTTAAGGGCCTTTGAGTAGCTGATAAATATTAGTGGGTGGTGGCAGCTGGTACTACCATATAGTCTGGGAAAAGGGGGCACAGCTGGAGAACCTGTGCCAACCTTCCCCAGGAGCATCTGTTTAGTTATATAAACTCTTCTCAATGTGTGTGTGTGTGTGTGTGTGTGTGTGTGTGTGTGTGTGTGTGTGTGTGTGTGTGTGTGTGTGTGTGTGTGTGTGTAAGCTACTTGGGCAGGGACATGAAGCACTGGTTGGACAGAGAGGGTGCTGGAGGTTTTAGTTTGCCCACTAGGCTGAGATCTGGATCTGTGCCAGTGGGGAGTCTTATTGGGGACCTGGAGAGCAAGGGAGCGACCAGCCCTGGACTGACTGTGATCTCTGTGTGCTCTTAAAGTAAATTGCACTTTACTGTGTGTATTTGTTATCCTTTCCTCCTATATGAGACATCTCTCATTGGTGTTAGTGGTGAGGATTGAGGTTCCTTGATTGCTGGGCTAGGGCACGGTCATCACATATTAATTGTTTGGCAGTGGTGGGATATCCACATCACATATTAATTGGTGGCAAATAATTGACTTGTAGTGGTGTGGGTAGAGTGAATTCCTGTAGCTTGTGTACAGTGAGCTTTGAAGGTGTTTTGTACTCTAAATCACCATGCAGTGAATACTCAAAGTTCAGATCACAATTGTTTTATTTCTTTTGTTAGCTTAAGTTAGTCAGGGAGAGCATGCAGCATGTCAGCAGATGAGTATGGAAAGCTGACAAGGAGCCAGCTGGTGGAGATGTGCCAGGCTAGGCTTGTACTGGGAAGGGTTACAAGGAGCTAGGCATGGAAACCTGACTAAGGCAGACCTGATTGCATCGTTGGTTACTGCTGCATCAGAAAACAGCAAGCAGGAGGACAATCAGACTGGCAGTGGAGATATAATACCCTCTGTGAATGGACAGCTCAACCTTTCTGCAGAGGACTTAAAAATCCATCTGGAGCTAAAGAGACTTGAGATGGAGGCCAGGCATATGGAAACAGAAGCAAATGAGAGAGTGCAATGTTTGCAGGCTGAGGAGAATGAGAAACTGCTACATCTGGAAGCTGAGGAAAAGGAGAGGCAGAGGCAGCATCAGAAGGAGATGCTGACTCTTTGCCAGAGTCATGGAGGTAATGGGGAAGGGAGTAACTGGACCCCAGAAGCACAACAGGTCAGTAAATTTCTTCTGCAGTTTAAAGAGGGGGATAATTTTGATAGTTTCATTCATATGTTCGAGAGGGCATGCAAACAGTATGGTGTTGACCAAAGGCTCTAGGTACGGTCCCTGACCCCCTTACTCCATGGTAAAGCTGTAACTATTTTGTCAAAAATGTCTGACGTTGCATGTTTTGATTATACTGTTGTTAAAAATCACTTGTTAGAATTGTTTAAGCTAACGCCTGAAACGTATAGGAAAAAGTTTTGAAAGCATGGACGCAAGGCAGATGAAAGTGTCTGTGAATATGTTCCTGAATTGGGCACTTATTTCTATAGGTGGGTGAGTGGATGTCAGGTCACCACTTCTGAAGGGCTGGCAGACCTTTTGGTGAGGGAACAAGCCCTTAGCACTTTGCCTGAGGACATGAGGATCTGGTTAGCTGATAGACAATGTGCTACATCAGATGAGATGGGGAAGAAGGGACACCTATACCTTGACAAGCAGAGCAGCCCTGCACTGGAAAGGGACCCCCAGTACTGCTCATGGGTCTAAACGAACCCATGGTGGGCAGCACAGACTGCCCCAACAGAATCTGCCAGTAGCAGTCGAAGCCACTTGTCCAGGTACACATCCAGGACCAAGGGTTAAATGTTTTGAATGCAACCAGTGGGGCCATGTGGCATACAGATGTCCACGGAGGCAAGGTGGGGAACAAAAGGTGAGGGAGCCAGTAAGTGGGAAAGAAAAATGCCAATAGTAGGTTGTCTTGAGACAACAGGGGTACCAATCTACCATCCTGCAGATGTCCTGATAGGGAAGGATTTGGATAAAGCAGTGCCATGTGCTTATGCAGTTACATGCAGTCAGGCTTGGAGACAAGCAGGTAGGTCTGGTAGCCTGGGGGAGGCCCAGACAGACTGCATACTTGCAGCCAGGACTGGTGAGGGGGTTACTTCAGAGAGGGAGCTACCCTGTAGCTGTGAGACTGAAGGTGAGTCACAGCTGCTTGGGGGTACTGATGGTCACTTGGACAGAGTGACTGCAAAGGTAGAGGTGAGTAGTAGTACCCATGCTGGCAGTGAGGCACCACTGTCAGAGGATGCCAGACTTACTGTGGAAGGGGTACTGGGAAGGGTTACAAGGAGATAGTTGAAACAGGCTCAGCTCTCAGACCCTACATTGCAAGGCCTGAGGCAGGTAGCTAGGGAGGCACCTGATTCTAAAGGAAAGGGGGATCTGTATACTGGGATAAAGGGTTACTATACAGAGACTGGACCCCTGAGAGAGGGCTAGAATGTGAGAGAGTACAGCAGTTGGTAGTGCCTAGAGCCTACCATCTGGCACTTCTATTCCCTTTGCAGGTCATATGGGCATAAAACGTACAAAGAGACATATTATGCAGAACTTCTATTGGCCTGAAATTTCCTGAGATGCTACACAATACTGCAGGATCTGTGAGCAGTGCCAAAAGGTAGGCAAGGCAGGAGACAAGGTGAGAGCTCCTTTGATGTCATTACCTGTGATTGAGGAGCCATTTCAGAGGGTAGCTATGGATATTGTGGGTCCTCTGAGTACCCCAAGTTCCACGGGGAAAAGTATATCCTAGTGGTAGTGAATTATGCTACACGATATGCTGAGGCAGTGGTTTTGCCCTCCATAGAGGCAAAGAAGGTGGCAAATGCTTTGTTATATATTTTCAGCAGGGTAGGTTCCCAAAAGAAATACTGACTGACAGAGATGCCAGTTTTATCTCAGACCAGCTGGCTTGTCTGTGGAAGTCCTGTGGGGTGAAGCACATGAAGACCACCCCCTACCATCCCCAGACTAATGGTCTTGTTGAGAGGTTAAACTCTACAATCAAGTCCATGCTACGGGCATTTGCAGATCTGTTTAAGAGGGAGTGGGACAAATATTTGCCCCATCTCTTGTAGGCTTACAGAGAAGTTCCCCAGGAATCCACAGGTTTTTCACCCTTTGAGTTGCTGTATAGGCATAGGGTGAGTGGACCTCTAGATTTAATTCAAAATGAGTGGGAAGGTGAGTGCAAGTCTCACAGGGAGTCTGTTGTGGCATACATTCTAAACCTCAGGACAAAGCTCCGGAAACTCATGTTGGCCCAGGAGAACCTGGCAGAAGTCCAACAACAGGAAAAGGTGTGGTATGACAGAAATGCTTGAGCTAGAGAGTATGTTGTGGGGCAGCAGGTAATGCTTCTCATTCCTGTCAGACACAACAAGCTGCAAGCAGCTTGGGATGGACCCCACAAGGTGGTAAGAAAAGTAAGTGATGTTAATTACATGGTGGAACTGCTAGGCAGAAGGCTGGGGCACAAATTGTATTATGTTAATATGATGAAACCTTATCATGATAGGGAGGCCCTTGTGCTGAGCATTTTCAGTGGATTGCAGGAGGAGTCTGAGGGAAATCTGGGGACTGATCTCCTCAGTGAGGCTCGGACTGACACCTCAGTGGAAGGGGTAGCAATGTCCCAGCAGCTATCTCCTACACAGGTTCGAGAAATCCTAGCAGTGTTGCAGGAATTTGGGGACATGTTCACTGGGAAACTAGGGTGCACCCACCTGGGGCAGCACCAGGTGGACACAAGACCCCAAAGGCCTATTAGGCAGGTCCCTTATAGAGTGCCTGAGAGAGTCAAACAGACTCTGAGGAAGGTAGTACAGGAGATGTTGGAACTAGGGGTGATCCAAGATTCCAACAGTCCCTGGGATTCCCCAGTGGTGCTGGTGTCAAATAAGGATGTCAGCACCAGGTTCTATGTAGACTACAGAAAATTAAATAGCCACACAGAGTCAGATGCTTACCCCATGCCTAGGACAGATGAGGCCCTAGAGCAGCTGGGTTGGACTAAGTATCTTACAACCATTGATCTTACCAAGGGTTACTGGCAAGTGCCCTTGAATCCCAGTGCTAGAGAGAACTCAGCCTTTGTGACTCCTTTTGGCTTGTATGAGTTCACAAAGATGCCCTTTGGGATGAAGAATGCCTAAGCAACTTTCCAGAGGCCGGTAGATCATATCCTAGCAGGAGCAGGATGGTTTGCCCTTGCTTACCTAGATGATATTGCTATTTGCAGCCATTCCTGGCAAGAGCACCTTCAACATGTCAGGGAGGTGCTGGGCAGAATACAAAGGTCAGGGTGACCATTAAGCAGAGCAAATGTCAGGTGGGTATGGCAGAGGTTTCCTACCTAGGACATAGAGTGGGGAGTGGTAAGAAGTAGAAGCCATTCAGGCATGGCCTGCACCTGTTACTAAAAAGCAGGTGAGGGCATTTTTAGGGACAGTAGGGTACTACAGAAAGTTCATCGCCAGTTATAGTACCATAGCTGCTCTTCTCACAAACCTGACAAGGAAGAACAGGCCAGATAAGGTAGTGTGGACCCTAGCATGTGAGCAGGCATTCCAGATGCTTAAAGAAGCTTTGGGGGGACCCCCCATGTTAGCCAGTCTAGATTACAGCAAATAATTTGTTGTGCAGGTGGATGGCTTGAACCATGGGTTGGGGGCTGTACTTAGCCAGATTTCTTCAGAGGGGGAACAGCACCCAATAGTTTATCTTAGTTGTAGGCTCCAACCCAGGGAGGAATGCTATGCAGCTGTAGAAAAGGAATGTCTAGCCATAGTGTGGGCACTGCAGAAACTTCAGTCTTATCTGTATGGAAGGAAATTCACTGTTATGACAGATCACAACCCCCTAACATGGTTAAATAGACCCAGCCAGCAAAATGCCAAGTTGCTAAGATGGAGCCTGGGGTTGCAAGCATATATGTCCATGCAGCACCGCAGTGGGATTAGCAATGCCAATGCAGATGGGCTCTCAACACAGGAAATGGTGTAAGGTATACTCAGATAGACCTAACCTTCTCAAGCAGTGTTTCTCAAGGGTCACTTGAAAAACTAGCTTGAGTTCTCTGGGGGGTGGGGGGTATGTGAAGAGTGGGTGAAGTTAGATGAATGCTGCCAGCCTAGCCAGATAGAATTTTGGACATAATTCTGTCATCTGTAAATATTAATATAAACCACAGGCATGTGTCTTAAATGGTAAAAATAGTGTTACATGTGGAACTCCAAAAAATGTAACAACAGTGCACTCTGCTGAGCAGTAAAGCATGCTGTGACCCTTTGATGTAAACACAGCTCCAGCCAATTTAGATGAAATAATTCTTGATATTGTTTTAAGGCCAGAGTTAATGGCCAGAATTTGCATGCATAAATGTCCTTTACTGCTCTGGTTTCTGCTCAGAGGTGAAGAATGTAAATGTAGTTTCTGTTAGCCTGGGAACCCAGAGAAGTGTGAAAAATGATGTAATATGAACCAGGAATGTGATTTTAAAAACACAGAGAATCAGAGAGCATTAAGCATTTTTGTATTGACCATCCAACTCAGCACTGCCTTTGCTCTATATGTAAGTGTATCTTAGACTCGTGTTTTCTCTTAGAAATAGCTAGACACTAGAAAGATTAGACTAAGTGTTTTTCTGTGATGTCAGAACTGTACTACTGAATTATTTTAAGTATTTTTCTGTGACCTCTGAACTCTTGACTAGCACTGTGTAGTAAAAAGTATTGTCTTGTCTTTTGACTATTTGTTATTAAATATTTTTAAACCTTTTCAACTGTGGCTGTTTTTGTATAGATAATTTAAACTCTTTAGGGTATTTGCATGCCTTTGGTAAAATTGTACAAAGCCACTCTAATAGCTTTAGCCCTGGGCTATACTATCAATTGGATAATAATATTGCACAGTAATAATTGGACACCCTTTTAAGGGCCTTTGAGTAGCTAATAAATATTAGTGGGTGGTGGCAGCTGGTACTACCGTATAGTCTGGGAAAAGGGGGCGCAGCTGGAGAAACTGTGCCAGTCTTCCCCAGGAGCATCTGTGTAGTTATATAAACTCTTCTCAAAGTGTGTGTGTGTGTGTGTGTGTGTGTGTGTGTGTGTGTGTGTGTGTGTGTGTGTGTGTGTGTGTGTGTGCGTGTGTGTGCGTGTGTGTGCGTGTGTGTGTGTGTGTGTGTGTGTGTGTGTGTGTGTGTGTGTGTGTGTGTGTGTGTGTGTGTGTGTGTGTGTGTGTGTGTGTGTGTGTGTCAGCTACTTGGGCAGGGACATGAAGCACTGGTTGGACAGAGAGGGTGCTGGAGGTCTTAGCTTGCCCATTAGGCTGAGATCTGGACCCTATAGCTGTGCCAGTGGGGAGTCTTATTGGGGACCTGGAGAGCAAGGGAGTTACCAGCCCCAAACTGACTGTGATCTCTGTGTGCTCTTAAAGGAAATTGCACTTTACTGTGTGTATTTGTTATCCTTTCCTCCTATATGAGAAGCCCCTCACTGGTGTTAGTGGTGAGGATTGAGGCTCCTTGATTGCTGGGCCAGGGCATGGACATCACAAGTCAAGTGGTAAACCAACTCACTACTCAGACTATGAAAGACAGGCCACAAAAAGTTCACAGATGATTCAGCAAACAGCACACTAACAGCCTGTTCAATAACCTTTCCTCCAAAAATAAAGTTAGGGACAGGACAGTAATTATTCATAGAAAAATAATTAATGGACAGTTTCTTAAGACTTTTTTTTAAAGATGATGGCAGCATATTGGTCCTTTTATACATCCTGACATAACATCAAGCATAATAAAACAGGTTTTGTTGGACCAGTACCTAGTGTATTTAAAATGCATACAAATGAGGGCAGAACCAAAAGAAAGCATCTGAAGTCAGCGTAGATGGGCTAAAAAAATATGCAAACCACACGAAGAATAGGTCAAAGAACTCCCAGAAATGTCAACCAAACTCTCACTGGATGCGTCAGGGGGTTACTTTTCTCCAAACAGCCTCCATCTTATCCACAGAATATTAAGTCACCGACTCACATTCAGGTAAAGAAAAGGCTCTGTTGTATGGCCATCAAAAATGAACTGCCCAGATCACTGAAACAGAATTGTGGGTTGATATGCATGATCAAAAGCTCTCTGAATAAATGGAGGTACTTTTAGCATGCACCTGTTACATAACAGGACAAAGCCTTTAATACAGTTCATGCAATACAATTACAAACAGCAACGTTGGTGTTTAATGCTTGCACGGGAGGAGTGGTGGAATTAGCTACCAAATAATAGTGATCAGAATCTATCTCATTATGCTTGTGCTATATCAAATGATTCCAAAACAAGAACTGTGAGTGAATCATGCTGTATATGCACTGCATAGTCTGACAGGCACCTGACAATATGTAACATCTCCTGGAGAGGAATGCATAATGAAGGCAGAGGTTATTGCAGTGGTGCTTGTACAAGACACTGATGTGCTATTGCTGTGGTGGCTGTAAGTTAAACTTCTTGGGTGGACTTTACATTTGAATGAAGATTTGTGTTTAGTGTGGTGTTTATGCAGCCAGTAACTATCATTGTCTATTATGCCAAACAACAATAAGACACTGTATATGTTTTATACAACATGGTGCAGACATTGGTAAAGCTGTTCTGTGTAGCAAAAAGGAAAAGTCATAAAGTATAGGGTGCATATATACCAGCAGGAAAAATAATGTCACAGTACAATCATGCTCACATCTCAACAAATACCACAGGCATTGGCTGCTTTGGAAAGTTGCTGAAATTTAGCAAATATATATGTATGTACCTGCTGTCTGTAAATATGAGTGCATGCAAAGGTATTTAGGGCATGCTCCTGTATAAATATAGCCACACGTAATGATGTGCTTCATAATTCTATACATCTTGGGATACAGCTTTTGGTTCTTTGAGACCCTTAGTATAGTTGGTGTTATTGATACTTTGCCACCACATAAGGGGCATCTACCATAGCAGTTCCTACATTGAAGGCATAGCTGTAAAATTGCACATGGTGCAGTTATTCACTGATGTTTTAATGGAATTTGGACAGCATTACACTGAAAACACCTGCTTGATTCTTCTACTGCTCACATTATACTTACTTCTTTTTTCAAAATCATTAATATTTGTTTACATATAGCAAGATCAGTGTAGCACCATATGCTGAATGGAAAGTGTCTTGAATTTTGGTGGTTTCAAATCACTCACAAATAGCAGTACTCAATGCCATTCTGCAGAAACTTGTAGAAAACTGGTATACAGTCAGTTTTAAGCTAACACAGAAATTGTGTTTCAAATAATAAAACAGTTTAGCTGGAAACATGAAACAGCAGAAAAGAATAACTAGAGATGATAGTTATTAAGGACAGAAAAAAGATGCTGTTTGCAAGCTTGCGCACACAGTAGAAAAATAACAAATCTCTTGCAGTTCTTTAGTGTGCTTCATTCTTCTTCTTCTTCCGGCTTTTCCCAGTTAGGGGCCACCACAGCAGATGACCTGTCCGCTCATGATTGGCAGTGGCGTTTTACGGTGTTGAGTTTCCAGCCTGACACCCAACCTTCCACAGTAGGCACACACAGCCACATTCACGCCTAGGGCCAATTTAGAGTGTCCAATCCACCTACAGCATGTCTTTGGGTGTGCTTCATTATTGTAGTAATATGAGCTGAGTTCAAAAACAAGTCAAAGCCAAGTTGTTGACAAAATAGTCCTGACCCAATATCAGCTAAAATTCGTTTGGTCTTTGTTTCATCTGTAATCCTGTAGTTGAACAAAAACTCCACAGTGCACATCTGAAAGAGAAAGCAGCAAACCATCATGATACTTTATGAATTCTGTCTGAGTGATGGAATACCATGTGAACATTTTAGTTGGAAGGGAATCCCATTTTTTCTAAAAACAGCTACTTAAACCAAAGGTAACTCCCAGATAACCTCACAATAACCTCCAGACATTTTGGAAAGCTATCAACCACCTACTCAAACCAGGGCATAGGACTACCTCAGTTTCTTCCAAAACAGAAACTACTGTAAACATTGCATCCCAGTTCAACTCTCACTTTATTAATTCCATCCTATCACTTGTAAAACCTGAAACTGTTTCTCCACTATCCATACCCACACACACACACACACAATAGACAAACTAAACTCCTTCTCAATAAAAACAATCCAAACCCATACCATAAAGAAACTCCTGCCCAAACTAAAGCCATTATCTCTTCCAGCTGACCAGCTCCCCAATTAATTTTTCAAAATAGCACCAACTGCCACCTCTTACCCCATATCCATCCTAATTAATCAATCTATAACAGAACAGTATATCCCTAAGTTGTGGAAAGTCTCTTGCATCATCTCTCTGCATAAAGGTGGCACATCCACAGATTTCACAAACTACTGTCCAATAGCTATACTTCCGATTTATCAAACATCCTTGAAAAATGCATCCACTCACAACTACTCAATTACCTAACAAAAAATAACCTTCTCATTTCATCCCAACATGGTTTTAGACCCAAACACAGCACCAATTCCATACTTGCCAGCTTTACTAACTCAATTATCCAAATTCAAAATTCAGGACAACTTGTATCCACAATTTTTCTTGATATGTCTAAAGCTTTCAACACTGTTTCTCACCAGAAACTACTCAATGAGCTAGCCTCCATAAACGCTTTCCAAACATCCCTTAATTGGTTTCAAAGCCACCTCTCTGACAGATAATAATCAGTAAAGTGGCAAGATGAACTCCCTCTACTACCTGTCTCTATCAGTGTGCCACAAGGGTATATACTCGGTCCACTACATTTCATCATCTTCACCAACTCCACTCAGCTACCAAACATGCAAGCATAGTCTAATATATAGGATGACTCCGCTCTTATATGCTCAGCTCACTCTTTTCTAGAACCCCTACAAACCACTGAAAAAGCCCTCCGTGACATTGGAAAATTCCTATCCAACTCCCAGTTTATTCTTAACCTAAACAATACTAAACTCATGTTCTTCATTGACAAAAAAGCACACAGTCTACATCCAACCTTCATCACCCACTCCACTAATAATACCAAAATAGAACCTGTTGAACACACCAAACTCCTCACTGTTACTATTGATAACAATCTCAGATTTGACAACCCCCTAGCTACTACTATCAAAAAACTACATATCAGACTAAGCTCTCTCTATAGAGTCAAGCTCTTCCTTACCAAAATCACCAGAAAATCCATAGCAAATACTCATTTACTCTCATCTCTTCTTTATGCCTCACCTGTATTCACTAATCTTAGGAAAACAGACTTAAATAAACTGGATTCCTGCTACAACAAAATAGCAAACGTTGCTACTGGCCTCCCTTACAAATCACACCACTGCAACCCACTGCACCAACTAAAATGGCTGGAACTACCTAACCTACTAACGTTTAACTAACTACATTTCACACACAATGTTTTTAACCATCCTAGCAACTGCCCAGGTCTAAACGGCCTTATCCACTCATACACTAGCAAAAGATCCCTAAGAACAACCAATGAACTCCTTCTAGAAGTAACCAAATCCAGCAATTACTACGGAGACTCCCTGATCAAGCAAAATATCTCAAATCAGGAGCTCCATACCCCAAACAATTATAAACACCAACAACACATCAAAGTTTAAAATACTACTGAAAGAACACCCCACCAACACCTGGATCTGCCCCTGTACCAATCCTGGATAATCCTCCCCAACCCTTTGCAATCGTACCTTCCCAGACCCCCCCCCCACATTTTTTCTCCTCTCTGTTAGCAACAGATTCCTCATTACTATTTCACTGTCCCACTATTTTATCCAACCTAATTTTACTAGACCTGTTCTACAGTACTAAGCTCCAGAAGGCTTACCCCCTTGTCTACACTCTCACTGTTTACTTTCCTCTCCCAGCCTTTCTCAATTCATGACTTTTCCACTCTATCAATCACTTCCTATTCTTTCTCATTTAAATTTTTTCCTTTGGCTCCATGTCCTTTAATAATATTGCTGTATCTAATGCTCTCTGTTATTTTACATATAGGACATAATCTCTCTTCATATATGCTCCTAACTTTCATACTATGATCTACTTTTTTTTTGTATCTGTTAAAATATATACTGCTAAATTTCTCCTCAAAAAAGCTGCATATTGTATACTATGTATTACTCTTGTAAATTAACAAATTTTTTGAAATGGAACTTTTCTTCCTGGGCCTCTGCTAAAAATGGGACATTTTTGGCTCAGTTGGACTCTCCCGGTAAACAAATGTAAAAATAAAATAAAAATAAAGAATTGCACACACTGGAGATATACAGCAGACATAAACAGTCAGACATCATCTAAAGTAACGAAGTCTAATGAGCACCTTATCACTCAGTCTTTCTCTTTCCTTCTCTCTTTCTCTGTATGTAACTATACCTGTATCTGTATAGGCAAATACAGATAACAATATAAATGATATAATGATACAGATATTGATATCTCATCTACAATATATATATATATATATATATATATATATATATATATATATGGTTCCCCTTCATATGATCGAATTTCTCTAATATCGAAAGTCATAAACTCGAAACCAGAATCTCAAATTTAGAGAAACTCGAACATGTGAAAGGGACAAAAAAAAATTAACACCTTTCAAATGATTTTGCAGGGGGGCTTCATCCCCCTGCACTCCCCACACCACCCCTACTTAAATATACCTACTCCGAGATCGCACTATAGTGAAGGAAAGGGAAATCTCCCATTCCACGCTATACTCGTAAGCACAAAATGGAAGATTTTCCATTCTTCCGCTATAGTGCGGTCACGGAACATTCATATTTAAACTGCTAGGGTACAGGAGGACCTGGCTCTCTGCAATAAGGTAAGTTAACTTTTTATTTTTTTAAACCTAAGGCTCCCATTCACAATTTTGAGTGAATGGAAGTTTGAGATTTTGGTCTCGAGATTATGAATTTCGAGCTTCCCTCTATTCGATCTTGTGAAGGGGAACTATATATATATATATATATATATATATATATATATATATATATATATTAGATATAAATATAGATAGATATGGGTATATTGGATAGGCTGTGGTGGTACAGCAGTTAGCGTTGTTGCCTCACAGAAAGAGGTTCTCCAGTTCAATTCTTAGCTGGAGCGCCTTCTGTGTGGAGTCTGCATGTCTTCCCCACAGTCAAATGACGTTTAAAGACATGCAGGTAGGTGTGTGTGTAAATGTGTGTGCCTCCTTTGAAAGTTGGGTGTCGGGCTGGCAACTTGGCACTGTAAAAATCCACTGCCAATCATTAGCAGACCAGAGTTCTGCTGTGGCGACCCCTAACTGGGAAAAGCCAAAAGACATTACTATGGGTATATTGCTTTCCTTCACCTAAGGAACTATCTAGCTAAGAACAAAATTTCTAACAATTTAGTGTAAAATACATTTCATCTAAAAGTTCATATATATAGCAAATGCTCTTCCAGATTTTTTTTTACAAAGGGGCAAGTATCCATCCACCCTTAATGTGGGGACTCCATTACTTACATGTACTAATTAGTCACACAATTGCAGAGAAAAGAGAAAAAAGAGAAAAAACAGTAAATCTCTGCTGAGACAAACAGAACATTTTAGACATGGTAACATCTTAGTAGATATTATCAAGGTATAAATCGTGCATTAGACTAATTTGCCTTGTAATTCCAACCATCATAACACCAAAAAACACACCCACATTAACTCTCTATAGCTTACTATAACCTTCTATCAAATACATTTGATTGAATGTCTTTTAGATTAGTGTGTAGATGTTTTGTTATTAGACAAAATGAGTCTCACATCTGCACACAGACGTCCATCGTGTGTGTGTGTGTGTGTGTGTGTGTGTGTGTGTGTGTGTGTGTGTGTGTGTGTGTGTGTGTGTTTACAAGTATGTCTGTGCACACACTTTCATATGGGTGTGCACACATGCAGAAACACTTCAGCATCAGATTTACAGTGCAGCTATATATCAATGAACCTGTGCCTTGGTTTCCAGACTGCAGATTCCTGCCATCATCTCTGGATTTCATATTCCATTAAGTTTACAAAGCAGTAAACATATATTTGAATATTTTTAATTTGAAAACATTACTCGTTGCTGTTTAAAACATTTATTTTATTTTGTGATAGAAAAAAATCATATTCAGAATAAAATAATCTCACTTCTATACAGAATGGCCATTGCATCCTTCATTAACATATGTGATATCCACACATTAGTGTACAAATGGACTGTCATATTAGTTTGCAGGCAGTATGATAGCATGCATAAGGGAGTCAATTTCCTGTATTTAATACTTTGATATAGATTTATATCAGAAAGAAGGTTTTACCAGAAGCAGAGCTAAAATAATGTTATATATACTTGAGAACATATTTCTTTGTTTAGAAACCTGCCATTCCTCTTAAAAATTCATTAATTTTAAAGCATAAATATGACTTATAATACAAATCCATTTAGAAATGGGTCTAAACTTAATTTTGAAAATACAAATCACAGAAACAAATAGAAAAGAAAAACATCCATTCACTTTTAGGATTTATTCATTCTTTCTTAAATGAGTGTAAGCAACTGAATAAAATTAATACTCAGTTTCCTTTACTACACTGCCTTTAGGCAAGCAAACCTTTCAACTGACATGATTTAGCCAAGGTGTTATTATTTTGCAATTAAATGCACCCTTTTCTTAAATTTACTGATTCTTCCAGTTAGGTGATGCGTGCCTTTTATGCTCGCTAAATTATTTTTGCAATATTCCTGATCACCATCTACAGGATGATAGGCATTTTATTATGTCAAATAAGCACATAACTCTATTTTCTTGACCTTTGTTATGAATTTGGAAGGCAAGTATTGAAATTTTATTTCTATAGGTTGAGAGGTCTACATGTGCTTAAACTGTTTCTTTTGAATTGTGTGTTGTTTTATGTTTTGTTTTGCTTTAGTCACTTATGCATCCTTATTTGGTGTAAATAATACAATAAAACAATGTACAACCAGAAATGAAACATGGGACACATTCTTTTGATTATCAAGTTATCACATTTTCAAAGAATGACAACACTGACTGATGATCTTTAAACATTATTTTTTGTTTTTTTTTATTGCTAAAATATGCATGTCAAAAATAAACATATCTATTAAATAATAACTTTCCATAAACTGATTTCAGGTGTATAGTGTAAGAAAAAGTAAATTAAAATATTTATGCCACCAGCCATGTCACCTTTATGTTGAAAGAAATAAACAACCAGGCCCATAGTTCAGATGATGTTTTTGAGTATTTGGTGAAAGCAGATTCAATCAAGTGTTCATGTTCCCAGAGATAGACAGTGACTTGGTAGATATAGAAATAAGGTATGCAAAATACCATCAGTGAAGTACCAAGTATGATAATAACAAAGTGCCAAGAATTATGCATAAATAGCTACTTTTTTATTCCTCAATTTGGAGAATATTAGGTCTCTAGTCCTGAGTTATCCCTCTTAACCCAGTAGTGGCTACAATCATTGAGAAAAAGTTAGACCTTTGGATTAATGGAGTGAAGATGGCTCCACTCAGTAAGCTCTTGGTAAAAGCATGATGAAGAAATCTCTAAAAAAAGCTCTAGTGAGTTAGAGAACATCAAACAAAACTGTAGTAATTAAAGAAAAGCATATGTATGTACAATTTGACAGTGGAATACATAGGATACATAAGGCATGCGGCAATACCAGTGATATAATAATAAAAAAAATTAAAAATTAAAATAAAATATGATAATCTGTATATCCAAAGTGTTAGAAGTATAGTCCATCATACTAGGAAATAAAAAAAAAAACAATTAAAAAAAAAAAGATACAAGTCCGCTCTAATAATGGGGAGAGGGCAGGTGTTGAAAGGTACACATAAATAGTATGATGAGCAATTAGTATAAATGTATTTGTTGATGTAGATCATACAGGTGAGGTGCATAGGCAGAGCCATGAGTTAGCAAGAAATTTTCTGAGAAAAATTCATGAAGTCTAGATATAGGTCTGATTGAATTTGAGATAGATTTCCTTAGTCTGACATGCAGTGTGAGTATGGACTTTGTCTCGTACTTTTTTTCTGGTTTGGACATTTCAAGCAGGTTTTTGTCTTGAGAGAAAACAGGGTGTTTTGGGAGATAGTAATGAAGTACTTGGGAGAGAGAAGGGCAGGTACAGGAGTTATGTAGTATTTTATGGATTAGAAGAAGTTATATTTGGGCTAGAAGATGTGGGAGCGCTAACCACTGAGAGCATGTAGTGCAGTGTAATGAGATTTGTGTGTCAGGTTAGCTGAAATCTGGCTATCTTATAATAGCATTCTTATAGTTGTGATTTAAGAGAGATTTGGATGATAGTAAAAGCAGATGAGGGATAGAAAATAGGGGGTAAAAAATAACAGTTAGCTAGAGTGATTTTGCTAGAAGAAGTAAGGGATTTTTTGCTCTATATAGCAAACCTAGCTATTGATGATATTTTTATATATAGGTTTGTATGTGAAGATCAAACTTTTAAGTTGTCATCTATAGTGCCTTCAGGGAATTTGGTATAGGTAACTACTACAATATCTGTATTCTTTAGAGAGGTAATGTGGAAGCTACTTTTAGCATTAGCATGGGACTTACATTAGGTAAAACAGTAGCATTTTTTGTTTTCAGATTGAGTAAAAGTCGGTTTTGATGTTGCCACAGTTCAACTGTGTTGAAGGCATTTTGCGTCATGGATTGTAGTTGTACTGGGATGTCAGATAAGTAGACGAGAGCTGAGTTATCTGTGTACTGACTAAGGCAAACTTGTTGAGAAGAACTATATAGGTTGTTGATGACAGTGTTAAAGAGCAGTGTACTAAGAATAGAGCCTTGAGGAGCACCTGTTTTAACTAAGAGAAAAGGAGAGAAAGAAGAGAGACATTTGACAGATTTATATCTTTCAGACTGTAAGAGAACAATAAAGGAGTTGGTTTGGAAAGCCCTTGAGAGGGCATTTGAGTCAGACATTTCTCATATGACACTGTGTCAAAGGCATTTGAGAGATTTAGAAAAACAGAAGAGATAAACTTTCCCTGGTCTCTAGCCTTATTAATGGTGTCAGAAAAGTTGAGAAGAGTTGTAGTGGTGCTATGGCCTGGTCAGAAACCATGCTGTGTTGGGATTAGGAGATCATTTTGTAAGAAGTACTGAAGGAGTTGCTTATGGATACACTTTTCCAGAATCTTAGAAAGTGGGAAACAAGATGGCAATTGGCCTAAAGTTAGAGATTTCGGAGGAGTGACCTCCTTTATGGAAGGGAATAATGAAGATTTTCCTTCAAAGGTCAGAGACATGGGAGTCTTGAATCGATCTGTTGATGAAAATTGAGACTGGGTATGCAACAGAGTCTGCAGCAAGCTTAAGGTACTCAGCAGGAATATCATCAGCAGAAAGAAACAGAGCTTCAGTTTCTTTATTAACTGTCTACCATATGGTATAGAGATATTTTGGAGACTAAAGGAAGGGATGTCAGGGCTAATAATGTTTTGTGGCTGATGAAATGATTAGGGAAGAGCTGGAGGTAAGAAAGGCTATGATGCTGATAAAGTAACTGTTTAATTTGATAGCTGCTTCTAAGGGAGATAAGACTGGATAGGGGCTGAGTGAAAAATCATTTCTTTGGATATTTTTTGTGATATTATTTTATATGTATATATATATATATATATATTTATAGACACACATAGTCTAGGTAAATTTCCTCTTGGTGAGGTTATACAACTCTTTGTATAGATGTAAGGTTTAAGGGGATTTATCTTTGTTGTATTGTTTCCATGCTTTGTCACATTTTTGCATGAAAATTCCAGTTGAATAAGTCAGCCAGGGGGGTTGAGTAGCTGATTTATTACATCTGCAGGTATAGCTATATATATATATATATATATATATATATATATATATATATATATATACTTTGTAAGCCATATTGTGTGCATTAGTTACTCACGGAGCAGCATCTTGTCTACTTCAAGGTCCCCCAAATGTCTTTCCGTTCTTCAAACACAAAAATTAAATTAGAAAAGTGAATATATGCTAGAAAATTATTCGAGAGTGAGGTTTGCTTTTTATGTAATTAGCTGTCCAATTAAAGTATTTTAGCATGTACATTTTAGTGCATGTGATGCCTCATTAATTCTGCATTTAATTCATTTAGTAAAAAAACGGAAGGTATGCTGTAGTGCAGGTTTTATCAGCATGGAACTCTGGAATGCAAATAAGAAATGTTTAGCTTCTGCACAAATAAGTACTCAGATTATGAAGTAGCATAATTATTATGTGACAATGCAGTTAGCAGTGCATCAGTTTATATTTCAAAAGCACACTATGAGCATGTTATAAAACATGCAGTACTTCCTCCTCGCCTTAATTTACAGAGTTATTCTTCAGTACTACTTACGTCGGGAAAAAGGAAACAAAGCTACACTTTCTCCCCAGGCATGTTCTGTGCAGCGTGGCAGCAGCAGGGTCTCCAAAGAAGTACATTTTATAACCACATTTCTTCCACTCTGACCTCATGTATCTTGAATCAGTACAAGTGGTACATTTTATAATCATTATTCATCTGCTCTGACCTCAGGCAGGTTGAGTAGGAGGCAGCAAACAATAATCCAAGCCATTCTATGCCACAAAAAGCACACTATCCCCATGCAATAAGTAAAAATCCATTACATAAACTTTGAAAATTATGTAAGAGGTAGGCTAGCCATGTAACGCTGGGATGTCTCTGTTCTGATCATTTTGCTATTCAATTAGGTTGAAGAGTAGCCCATCAAAAACAGAATCAATTAAATCATGTATGATCTTTTTATTCATTTTAGAGTAAGACATGATCGTATTACATATGAAGATGAAAACTGTAGGAAAATATATGTGTTTTGCATTGACTATATTTTTGGTGAGCTGCCTGTATTCTTTATTTCATAGGCTGCTTGTGCAGTACTTTCGCACCCTCAGAATAGACTCCCAATGCAAATCAAGCAATGAGCTTTGTCTTCCATCCCACTGGTGCTGAATGATGAGATGAGAATTCACAAACCTATTCCTGATTGGCGGGCCTAGCCCTCCTTAAAAATGAGGTACAGTCTAAGGGTGAGTACTGGCAAGGCATAAATGATCACCTTTTACTTCTTATGATTCATATAGAGTTGACTTCCTGAATTTCTACAACACATGCATTGGCCTTACCGCTATCCCTTTTTTATATCTGAATTTCCATTATTTAACCAAAACTCACGCTGTATATCAATTGAAGTTGCCTGATTCTCTTCATCCTTTGATACGTTCAGTTCCTGCCTCCAGTAATCATGAGAACTATGAAGCTGCACAGTTTAATGTGAGGTGCATTATCAGACTGAATGGCAAAAGCAATTAAAGTTAAGTCAATGCCAAACATACTGTTCTCTGTGGCACATTCTAGCAAATTCATGTTTCACCTTAGGGAGCTATATACCCTGTCTCTGTGTCCTTCTTCCCTCATACAATATTGTAACCTTTTCCGCAAAAGCAATCTTCTTACCCCTTGGACAGATTTAACAACCCTTGCTGATATACATTCCTTTGTCCAACACTTGCATTGGTTATAGAGCAGATACAGTAATAGACTGGTTTATTCAAAAAAGAAGAAATATAAAAATGTTATGTAATGCATATTTTAAAACCTTTAAAATAAAGTATTCTCCCACCTTTTGAATGATCATGTAGCCACAGACTCTTGACAGGTAAATGAGGTTAAGTTTTGTAAAAACATATTCAGTGTTTTCAATTGCCCACTCGTATATACACTCCAGTTTCTATTGGTTTTCTATGTATTTTTGACAAATTATTAGTGTTTTTTGATGTCTATAATTTCTATGTTTTGAATATTTTACTTTGCAGGTTCATTAAGCATTCTTATTCATTTCATGTTTTTTATCCTGAAAAATCAATAAAATAGTTTTCAGCAAAAAAAAAAAAGAAATACATTTTTCTCCAAATGGAAATAATGTGAAAGCTACAAAACTACAAACAGGGTAGATGATATTCTCTTCTCTAATAAAAAGCCTTAAAGTTATTATCTGAAGTGTGAAAAACAGCAGGGCCTAAAATAAGTGAAAAATAAAACTTTATGTAGGGGCAGAATCTCTAATGCACCACATTTTGACCATTTATTTGTCAAGTTTGCGACCATTTTATATCCGAATAAAGCAAATAAAGCATCAGTGACTCTAGACTTTTTACAGCTGCTTTGCTAAGTGCAAATCCAAGATTGCCATAGTAATGGCTAACTGGCAAAATATATCATGGGTGTGAAAGATGGCCATCTTATGCAAGTAACCAGGAGTGTGAGGACATATTGGGTAGAATAAGAAAATACAGGGATTAGGAAGAAGTTTTGAAAGGAAGAGGGACAATTCTATCAAGATTATATGACTTTAGGAAGAAAGTGTAATCTGTCTTTATATAGTGCAAGGTGGCATTGTCAGGTTGATGGCAGAACTGTTGCAAAAACAGAATAGATGTAAAACTGCTGTATTTATTAACTAATACTAGGATTAAAATGAAATAAACATACCTTAGGAATAGGAAACATATTGTTTAAATATTTGATACTGGTTATTTTTGCAGTGTAGTCAGTGAAATTATTTTCTGTTAAAATACACAAAAGAAAATGCCTTTAATATACTGAGCTAATTTCTGAAGTGGTAGGACAGAGAGGCAGAGATGGGAAGATAAACATAGACATAGACAAAGGAAAAGTGAGGAAGAAAGTTTTTCCAGCAGACATTAAAAGTAGCATTTTATTTGGAAGATCAGTGAGATAGAACAAAGCACAGTGGCATAAACATTTTGACCAACTATTAAGTATTAAATATTTTATAAAAATAGACATTTCTTAAACAGAGTCCACTTTCACTTGGTTGTTGTTAGTTATTAAAGGTGATGGCTTGCTTTTGATTCTTTCAGCTGCATCATTGGAGCTGTCCTGAAAGAACATTTTTGCTGTGCAAATAGAAATAATAATTCTTTTGTATTCTCTTCTGAAGTTCTGATTTAAAAGTCCATAGATGATTGCATTGAGGCAGCTGTTGAAATATGCCAGGTAGTAACTTGCTATAAAGAGCCACTCTGGAATCCTGATGCCTATAGTTTCAGGGCTGACTGCTACAGAAAGGCCAATAAAGTTTAACGGTGCCCAGCAGACTGCAAAAAGTACAAACACTACAAACATGGTGACAAAGTTACGAAGGTCATGGGGCTTCAGCTTTGGTTTGTTATCAGGCTTCACCCTTCTTCTTACTTGAATAACTAGTATCCATATTCTCAAGTAACAGAAAGTTACTATGATAATTGGGAGCATGAAATGAAAGAAAACTACAGCAATTGTATAAGTTGAGCTCACAGACTGAACAAATGTACAAGAATAAACCCTGTTGTCATACTGCAAAGATCCAACAAACAGATTTGGTACAATGGCAATGACTGTTAGGACCCAAATCAGAATGACGTAGCAGAGGGAGTTCTTGTCACTGTATAATTTGTCATACTTGAGGCTGTGACATATGTAACAGTAGCGATTAATAGCAATTCCTGTGATGTTGAAAATTGATCCAATGATGCTTAGTCCCATCACAAAACCACTGATTTGACAATGAAGGTTACCCAAGTTCCAACCATTGTGAAAAATTGATGTCAGCACAAGAGGGTATGGATAAATTGCGACAACCAAATCTGCCACAGCCAGGCTTACAACAAATATATTTCCTGCAAAGAAACAGAAAATATAGAATGTTATTAATGTCAATATTCCATAGGTAATATTACAAATATTTGTGAACCCTCAACAAGGCAGTCCACACTATGAAGAAAATATAATCATTTACTTAAAATAATGACAGATATACATGCTATCACCCTGTCCTTTCCTAAAATGATACATATTGCCAGGAATAGTGAAGGTTATAGTCAGCATAAATTATATTTGAGGTCAGTGTTCATTATATCTGATTAGCACACAGAGCCATTAATTGTATGCTTCCTCTGGGGGAGCAGAGGGGCTTGCCCCCCTGCTTACAGCAAGTTGTTGTGTTTCCTGTCATGTTTGAATTTTTTTAGTAGGTATTCGATGTTACTGAACTTCGATGATATGGTGTCGACAATATTGTATTCGAAGTTCAGTAACTTTGAGTATCTAATATAGACCCCTTCCTCTTTGATCACACTGAAGCCATTTCAATTATTTGTGCTTTAGAGAGACCTACCTTTTGACTGCTATGACTTAGGCATAGTGTTATGATTTTCACTATCAAGATTTTATCCTAGTTCTTGTAAATGTATTTTCTCTTCATATATTAGACCTCATTAAGGTACACATACCATTAAATAACCAAACTGTTTCTGAAAATGAGAAAGTGATCGTCTATTTGATCCAGTACTATTTTTTTAAGGTTTAGTGTTCTGAATTTTGTTGCACAGAAGTTAAGAGGTATGAGCAGATTTAAGCAATTGAAGAGAATATAAGTAGAATCCCAGCACCTGTCCTGATAAGTATATTAATAAAAATACAAATATGCAAACTTATAGAGAACCATATATCTGCAGGACTTGTGGTGTGACTTTGTGATTTTATGTGTCAGTGGAGGGCATGTAGCTGTGCCTTAATTAGACTTTAGGGAGACTTTTCATGCAATTCCACATCAAAGATACATACAGATGTCGGCATGTACAGCAGTAGATTCATCGGTGATGCAGTTGGTTAAAACCTGACCAGATACATGGCGTAGTTGTTACTAATTAACAGAATCCATGATGAGGAAAGAAAGTTAACTGTAAGTTAATGTGCTCATTTCTGTGCACACATTTTCGGTGTCATCAGTGGCTGTGCAGGATATCGGGGAAAAAAAGTTACATTTTCTTGCACATGCTTTTGGTGGGACAGATGAAAAGATAAGAGGCATAGCAAGGTCAGAATCATGGCCACATATATGACAGCTTAGTTTCAGTGCAAATATGTGTAAGAGGATGTAAATCAGCAAGAAAACTTAAGGGAAACTATACATTGGAAACACGTTAGTGACACATTAACAGCAAATGAAATGAAAATGAGACTAGCCACTAAATAATCTGTAAATAAATAGTCAAGATTAAGAAGGCAGCATGGAACATTTAGCAAATACTTGGGTGTACACACTGAAGCATCACCTGTAGAAAACAGAAAGATATTGTTCTCTGTACAGATACTTATCTCTGTACTGAAAACAGATGTAGCCATACTTGAACTGCTGCAATCAGATCTACACAACACAGCCTGCAGGGATGTGTGAGAAGAAAGAAGATCAAAGAGCAGCAATGAAACTGATACAAGGTCCACTTGGTATAATTCACAAAAGATGAGGAAAAGGAGCTTGATATGCACAGGATTTGTACTTTTGCATGTCTGAAATTGTGAAACATAGGTCACTGGAGCTAAAAGTCTGAAATGCCTGGAGTAATTATTTGTAAGGTCATGTATACTGATGCCTCTAACATTATTTTCCTTGAAGTACTAGATGGCATATGTATTTCTGAAAGAAAATGTTATTTATTTGTTTGGTTATTTATTTGTGATGCACTTTCTTTTGCAACCTAGTCAAGCCTTTTAGAGACTGTACTCGGTGCTGCTGCTCTTCAGAATGCTTCTTCCATGGGATCTGAATTGGGCATTAATGTTTTTGAATGATTAAAGCTGTTTGACTTTTACTGAGACAAATAACATCCTCTTTTTCGTGCCAAGGTTTTTAAACATTTCAAGAATTTGCAAGAACTTTGAAAGAGAGAAAAATAAAAAAAAATGGAAGCTCCTGTTAATGCAAAGAAGTTTGATATAAAAATCTGGATGCAAGAATATTGTGAAATAATGGAACATATCTGGACTGCAGGGAGACTGAAAATGAAGAGCGATGTAGAGCTATACTTCTGTTATTGGCTGGACCTTCAATCTTCAGTCCAATCAGAATTTTCCAGAGTCTTGGGAAGCTTTACAAAACTGGTTAGCTTGTTGAAAATCATTTACCCCCTTAACCTAGTGAGAAACTACGTAGATTCAAGTCTGATTCTTATGCAAGGAAGCCCACTGAGATTAGGGATGGCTAGTGACTTCAGAGCAAGGATAACCTACAGGAAGCAACTGAATGGATGGGACTAAATGTAATGGAGTGGAGCTATACTATAACAGGTCAATAACCTTTACCTATGATCAAATGATGAGGTAATTCATGTCCATCTACAAACTTGCTCTCTATCTACCCACTCTTCATTGACACTTTACTGACTATATACAACTTAGATGTTTGGCTGCAATCATCAAGATCAGACTAAAGTAAAATGGAGCTCTAAACAAAGGGCTCCATGGGCCCCCTTATTGCCTCCTATCCCCCTCCCCCACACTTCTCCAGCGTGCTCCCTGTTTCCTCCTCATGTTTGCCCTGCAGAGTCCAGATGGATTACTTGTCTCTCTTGCTGTATTCATTCTTTGTCTTAATTTTTAGCCTTTCACGTGTTTTTAGCCCACTCTTGCTGGCCATGACTCTTCTGTAAGTAAGTCTGGGGAAAGTAACTGACTTAAGGCAAGAAGACATAGAGTTCTAGATGCTCTGATGTTTATCTTAGAGCTTTATTACAAACTTTTTATTTAATGATGACCTGAACAAAAAATCACAAGTAAAAAATGATATTCAATCTTATTTATTTTCCTTCAAGGAAAAAAGTTGTATCTAAAACTTATTGTTCAAAGCTAAGAAAATAGTAGTTCCCTAATAAACTGAGAAGATAACTGCAAAGATATATACATCCTGTCTGGGAATAGTGCATGTCATCCTACATATCCAAAAAGATATCTATCTTCTTTATATCTGATGGTATTAGATTGTGATTAAAGTAAATCCAAAAATGGCCAGAGGCATATATTATACAGCTGAGGGTCTGGAAGAAGAAACCATAGTACATGGATAAAATCCATACAGAGACAGTAATCACATGTAGACACCACGCCTGAGGAATCAACAGCCAAAACTCAATGGTAGAATCACTCACTTTTAGATGGTAACACTACTCAATGGAACCTGTGTCACTTATATTGTAACTACACTATTGACACATAATCAAAAACACAAAAAGGCAGCACGTTCTATTACCCAAAGTACTATTCAGTATAGTATAGTATTTCAGCATTATGTGTCTAAGTGCTGCCCTTTTAACATAAAACTGAGCTTCAGGTGGCAAGTCATCAACTTGAACATCTAAGATGCACTCAGTGTTAACTCAGCAGCTGTGATAGATATCCAGTTACATACAAACATTTGTTTTCACTATGCCTTGGGTGCACATTTGAATAAGGCTGCGCAGCATAGCTCTGAACCTCTTAGCATGAAAAATCTGGAGAAAGCCAAAAATAATAGTAGGACAAAGCCTCAACAATAGGGGCAAATTTTAAATCTCTCTCTTATAAACTTAGAAAGTTGCTAGACTAAAAGTTTTTGTGTTACCATGCATTTTCTGAAGGATATGAAGTCTGAAACTCAAATGACTGCCATTACTTAGTGAATTCATTCATCACTGATTTGTCACAAAAATACAGAAAAATCGCAACTTTTATAAGGAACAGACCAAAATATGAAGCAAAAAATCTGTAGATCTGACAGGTATGCTGTGCAGTTGACTAGTGCAAGACAGAAGATTACTATGAAATAATGATGTAGATATATTACTGTCCTGGACTAACACAAGAAGCTCTTGGGTACAAATCATAATCCACTATTGTCATCCCACAGAAGGAGACATTTATTTGATATGTTTAATAATCCTCACACCATCTACTATTAGAGTCAGTTTTATAAGTGTAATGACCCATGTTTTTCAGAATGCATTCACAAACTACTGAGGTGTTGTATGTTACCACATATACCTGAAAAGGCTGAATAACTTTGAGATCTAACACTGGTGACCATCTCTGAGGGTTCAGTGAATGTGGTCATACTCTATAGCAACCAAAGGCTGGCTTTATTTTCTCACTGTTGTTAGTAGTATTATGCATGCAGTGAGTACATAACTGTTCCTTCACTTGAAAATAAAAATTCTTTCTGCTGCCCTCAGATCTTGACTCTTGCTCCTGGACAAAGCATTCCTATATTTGAACTGGAAGCCAAAATTATAACTTCCATTGGACCAACAAAATAACATCCAATACACTCAATAATGATGATCTACTGGTAAACACTTGAAATGCCGGGAGCCATCAGAGCAAGTCTCAAAACACAGTGAATGAATGGCTGAAAAAGTGGACTTACATATATCATGTCTGAGATAGCCATTTTCTGGAATATTCCCTTTTATATGACTACGAGATATGGTGATCTCAGATTTAGTATATATAAGTCTGAGGGTGCAGGGGGGCTTCCCCTACTCCAAAAAAAAAAAAGTTTAAAGGAGAAAAGCATGTTTGAAATTTGCTTTTCTCCTGGAATTTTAGTGTTTTTCTTTTCTGCATATCGGCACTTAGTACATTGAGTGATGACATTTCAATTGGAAGCTGATTTACTGCTTCTGGGAACAGCGTACTATAATGTACTGCTATAAATGATGACATCAGAGGAAGAAGCTTCTTGTCTATCTTTACTGTGAGGATAGTGCTGAATGAAACCCCTTCATGCAGGGGTCAGTAAGAAGTCCATCAATAAAGACCTATTTCTCAGCCAGAGTATCATTGCAAGTACCCCAACTATGAGGTAGATAATTTTCTGGATGTAAAGGAGGTAAGTCCATTGATAAAGTAGTCTTTTGGTCCCTCAATATACTGAGTATTCTCTGTTATGTAGTAAGGATGAAGGACTACCAACTCATCTGTTTCAGTGAATAACATGAGTTTTGAGGTGATATATTCATGGCTGCCTCTCAGGAAGGTGTATTTCAAGGGAGAAGGCTGCACCATTTCCCTGGTTAGACATCTGGACATTCTATCTAGCTGGCTTACTCTGGGGAGCATTCTTTGGGTACCTCTGGACCTTGCTTCCAGCTAGTTTACTCTGGGGAGAATTCTCTGGATACATCTGGACCCTGCTTCCAGCTGGTTTACTCTGGGGAGAATTCTGTAGGTACATCTAGACCTTCCTTCCAGATGGTTTACTCTGGGCAGAACTTTCTGTGTACACCTGGACCTTGCTTCCAGATGATTTACTCTGGAGAGAATTCTCTTGGCATACCTGGCAGCCTACTAGCAATATTTCAGGTTGACTACTGCCCTCGATGGTTCTCTTACCACTACCACAACAAGGTGTGATGCCAAAGGCTGGGGGCGGGGGGGTCCTCAGAATGTTCAATTTTCAGAGCTCTTTGTTCAAATCCATGATGTCAAATGTATGTCTGTCATCTGAGAGGAGGTTGAGTCATGATTGTTAGCATTAATTCTCAGAGAAAATGGCATGATACTTGTACCTGCACTTTAAAGAATGCTGCATCATGACTTCTGTTTGAAAAATCCAAACCATCTTTTAGATATGAACCCCAAGACTGACAGGTCAGACGGCAGCTTTTTGAACCTTTTAGTTAGATGGCATTGATGTTCTTCTCTTGGAAAATACTTTTTTTTAACTAGTAACTATCATATTTTCTAAGAGGATCTTGGAACTGTGGAAGCTGATGAGCATGGATTCCAAATCTCATCATTTAAAATGATCTGGTGTCCTTAGGGCTAACACATATTTTCTCCTAAAAGTGATTTCCAAATTGACTCTGATCTAGTCAATACACACCCCTTTTGTCTGCAACAGAAACCAGGGAAGAGAGAGACTTTCACAGTCTGGATATATGCAACTAGCTCATAGTACATGAGTTAAGGATGACCAAATAGCTGCTCATTATGGAGATGAAGGACTAGCTGTCACCAAACAAACCCATTACAAGTAGATTGCCATATGCATCATCTTCTGTCATTTAATGTGCAATTGCCATATAAAAATACTGAAGCTAAAGCCACTGTTTTTTAAGGAATGTTGGTTTCCAGTGTCTGCTTAAAGACTATCTACATTGACCACATTGCCTTTATTACACATCGTGACTAACCATCCTTTTCTCTACTGCAAGTTCAGGAATCAGATATTCCTTTGGTTATTTGCATTCTCCACTCAACCTTTTGAATCTACTGTAGGTATTTTGACTAGCTTTTTATTTCTTTTACCTTGAACGATTAACTGCTGGAGATTCAGCATAGTCCTATACAGGGTTTCATGCATATTGCTTGAAGGCAGTCCACAGCTTTCCCATGCCATTGTTTATAATTCAAGCTAAAATTTTAAGCAAATGTGTAATATCTGGTGCAAGCTAGAATGATTGTTGGGCAAGTACCTACAAATGTCATCCAGGCTGGTGCAGATCTTTCTCATATGTATGTAATACCTCTGTCAGGCATTTTGCTATTTGCTAGATATCTATGTTTCAGAATGTGGAGTACCCCAATTAAAGGCTCACTTCATGCAAGGCCATGCCTGAGCTCACTTCTAGAGTTGTTGTGGAGTGCTGAACTCCTACTAAGGCTCCTTTGATGAGCTTGACGCCAAGACACCTTTATTTCAGAAAAAGCGTTTCGCACAGCTCTCTCTCACTGTCTCTCAGAAAACTTCTTATTTGGCAAACCCAAAGACTTGTGCAGCCATTTGTGGACTGACCTCGAATGAAGGAGAAGGATCAAGTACAAACAGGGACTGTCTCAGTAAACAAAGCAGAAAGTCATTTTACTCAAACAATACAGATAATCTAAATGTTCATGCCATAAAACGTGGATGATAAAATCAAACTAACAACCAAATTGATTTATAACTAGATTCTAATTGTGACAACAGACTTCAAATGAAATAACTATTTTTTTCTAAAATAATAATCATCAGACAACAATGGATAAACATATAGTGAATCAGCAACAATATATATAAAACATAAATATGTATTTTCCGTTGTGTTTTTCTTTAAAATAGGTTTAGAATTATCACTCCATTTAGTCATGGTTATCTATCATCTCTAAGCCCAACGACCCATCTATACTTCATTAATTCAGATTCACATGTAATATTAATTTGTCACATCCGTTGTTCAAGTGTACAAATTTAATTGCCAAAAAGTACATTTTGTGAACTGTATCAGTGCCAGACATTTGTTATTACAAATTGTTTTTTTTTTTGGTGTTATTATTTATTCATTTAGTAAAATATGGCTTTTCATTATCTGAGGAACTGTAGCACACAGAGCCTGGCTATCTACTCTAAAGAATTGTAGCACATTGGGCCAGTCTGTCTACTACTGCTTTTTTTTTCTTTTCTTTATGTTCCTAAGGATTCATAATTTTATCTTCAACAATACTGTCTGTCCATCTTAGGCTCTGACACCCCTTCTTTGTTGCCTTCAATGTTCCTCAGCTTCAGTCTCTTCTCCAGTGAATCCTGCCTTTGCATTACATGAACAAAGTTCCCAGTCTTACTGTTAGAATTTCCAGTGATCAGGCTGGGTTCATTTCCTTAAGTACTGACAAACTGGTTCTTACTGAATTCTCAGACATGTTCCCAAAATGACAGTTTAATAACATTTGATTTTTCAGCACACAGACATGCTTGTCAGGCTCATAGCTTTAAGTACATGGACCTTTATTTGACAATATGTCGTTGTACTTTAAAATCTTATTCAGATGTAGCATAGCCTTCCTCTTAAGAAGCAAGTGCCTTTTAATTTCATGCAGGCAGTCACCAGCAGCAAAGACCTTACAGCCCAGAAAAATAGAATCATTTATTTCCTCCATTTCTTTGATATATATTTAAAAGAATGGATAAGGCTAGGTCATACAATATGAGCATTTGATGTTGCAAAGACAACCATCTTTTGACTTTTGTTTTTGGCTTCATGAACAGTCTTTTCCATTTTCCTTCTGTTTCAACCCTCAGAACAACATCATCTGTATAACTGAAAATGTTAATATTTTACCCCCCAGAAATAATTCCAGAATCTGATTCATCTAACTCATCTTTCTGCATGATATAATTGGCTAAACATTAGAACATCAATAAAAATATGTGCCCTACTTATTTGTCTATTTTAATTCAATTGTTCTATATTTATTTTCACCTGCTGCTTCTTAAAAAACTGCTCACAGAATAACTTGGAAACAAATAAGATGACCTACGATCCCATTTTCCATAAAAACTTGACGCATTTTGTTATGATGCTGATAATCTAGAGCTTTGAAATAGTCAATGAAGCATGAGTAAATGTTTTTTTGTAAACACCTTGCTATATGTACTATTCAACACACATTGGTAACTTGATCTCTAGTGTATCTGTCTCTTCTCAAACGTGTTTATACATCTGGTAATTATTCTTAGTCTAGACATTGTTGTCACTTAGTTTGCAGGATGCTAAGCTTTACCTTGGAAATATGTGAAGCAAGTGCAATTGTTTGTTAAATTATTACACTTGACTCCTGCCCTTCTTTGGCATTGGAAAATAATTTGATCTATTCCAATCCAATGGCTTCTGTTGTGATTTCCAAATTTGCTATCAGATTATGAACGACACTGTAAAGCTTCATTTTGAAGGATTTTAAACAATCCAACTGAAAATCCATTATAACTTACAATATTATTAGCAAGGCTCTCATGGCCCATTTAACTTCACTCTCCAGGATGTGACTCTAGATCAGAGAACTTACCAACATTGGCATCGGTCATGTTACAGTTCTTCTTATATAGTTCTTCATATTCCCTGACATTTCTTAATATATTTTAAATTTTATCATGTTCGTTTGCAACAGGCAGTTTTCCTTAATAATGCTAGTGTTCTTGAAGTGATCTGTTGTCTTGCTCATTCTATTAACTTTTCCGTTATTTGTTCATAAATATCCA
>NC_056729.1:855743732-855868732 GCF_019279795.1 Protopterus annectens | reverse complement strand
AAGTATTCAGAATGAGCTATCCTGTGCTACATACTTTCAAACCTATGGTATTATTAGGTTGTGTAGAGATATTTTCTGAAATAGTACACCATACCACATGTGGAAGACCTCTGCATATTGCTGGCAGCAGATATAAAGTCTTCAGATTACACGAGCCATGTTTATCCTCAAATGATCAGATAAATAACTATTTCGATAGTAAATGCCCATAAATGAATGCTTGCATACAGATGTTTAATTTTTAACCAGTTATTCATCTTCTATATTTTCACGACTATAAAAAAAATAAATGTTTCAAGCAATGCTAAATGTTGCAGTAGAACTGATGATATTATAATTACTATTGCCACACCAGAGTAATATTTGTAAAGCTTAAGGAAAGTAGTGAAAAGAATGGATGATGTAGGACTGCAAGAGAACTATATCATTTTTTTCTTTAACTGAAGTGTGATACTTTGAACCAAATATTAGATAAAACAAATGTGTGCAGGTACAGCTTTGGGCAGCTCTGCTGGCGGCATATGAATAAAAGACTCCCTGTAGACTAGAATATGTTATGGCAATGCTGGCACATTGGGAAGATTCTCCATTTGAGGCACACCTAAAAGTTGTCACTAGCAGCCAGGTACTGATGTTAGATGTAATGGACAATGAACCCACGCACATCAAGTCAGCACCTCACTATCAAAATGTCATTTACTCCCAAGTTGAGTGCATGAAGAGGAGCTGTCCCACAGTAACTGAACCTAGGTTTATACCATACTGTTCTAGAACACCAGTTATAATGTCAGAGATTGGTAAGAACTAAAACTTTTGGTGACATATTTCTTCCACAAGCCATTTCATACTATATATATATATATATATATATATATATATATATATATATATATATATATAAAGCTTATCAATTTCATTGCTGTTTATCTAGAATACAAAACTTAGTCACATCTTACATATGGTGGCCTTGTATGCAGCAAGATGCAGAAAAGAAAGATCCTTCAGAAGTGTTAAACCAGATAGGTATCATATTTTCTATGGTTGTGAAAAAATAAAAGAAAATTAATTGGGAAAGAATTAAACATTTTAATGCCCTTTGTATGGATAAACACATAATATCAGATTTTCTTCTGATTTCTAATGCTCCAAATATTGGATATATTTATTCCTGTGATTACTCTCTTGTTTGTACATTCTTGGCTGTACCAAGGACAATAATTATCTAAAACTGGAAAAAGGCTATTTCACCAAATTTTTCATATTTTATTAAAATGGTCACTATTGTTTATCATAATTAGATAATTTCTAACAACAGTATTTGGTACTAAGCTTAACTTTAACTTTTGCAAAAAACTTAAAAAGCTGCTTGACAAATATAATTAATAATCAGTTGAAGTTATTTATAAAACCATAACAGAAGTTATTGTGTGAGATAATTCTTTGATGTGATGTGGTATTCTAAATATTTTTTGTGTGTGTTAGGAAAAAAAAATGGAAAAAAAATTATTAAACCAACTTAACTTGGCATCTTCCCAGCCATGGAAATGACCTGGAACTTTATATTGCAGGCTGTGTCTGAACTTTGATGGCTTATTCCTTGGACACTGGCTTTACATTGTTAGGTTTTTCAGTGTGGTTTGTTGTTGGTTCATCTTCTGCATTTAATCTGCATGTCCTCCTTTTTTCAGCTGCCTTTTTGCCAGATGCAACAGTGTTTTTCACACATCCCAAAAATACGCTAATAGGTGATTTGGTGATTCTGTAAGCTAGACATAAGTATGTGTGTATCGTGTGATTGTAAATGGTCATCCTGTGATGGAATGACATCCAAGGCAGGAGGGGTTTATTCTGGTTTTCAGGATAGTGTGATAGAATAAAGTTAGTATTGGGCAGTGAAAGTAAAATGAATGGAGGAAACAGGACTTGATGTGCAACTTCCATTCTTTCATGCTTTACCTAAAGCAAGTTTGTATAAACATTGACAGAAGAAAAGTGGAAACTGAAATATTGAAAAAGAAGTCACAATTCTTGCTTAGCTGCAGAAAACTTTGCTAGCTCAATAGCATACAAGGATAAAGCTCTGGTTATGGCCCAGGAGACTCATGTTCAATTAACAGCCTGGTTTCTGTTTGAGCTGATGAGAGAAAAGACAGGAGTGATAAGAAATGCCTACTGGCCTGTTTCATAGGGGAGAGAGACAGGCAAATCCATCATAGTTCCACATTCCATATTAGATTTCCCAATAGAGTCAAAAGGATACATAATGTTACTGATTACAAAGGGAACCAAGCTCTGATGGTCACATCACTAGCAGAAGGTAGGTTAGGTTAGGTTAGGTTCATACTAGGCTAACTGCCCTTGTGAGCCATTTAAAGCCTAGCCAATTATCCCTTGTGAGACTCAAACCCTGCACCTTGAGTTTATAAGGCAAACACCTTAACCATTAGGCCACCCTCCCAACCCCATCAGTGTGATTATGTACGCAAACCAAATGATGCATATGTTGCACAGACAAGCCATTCAGAATAACTGCAAGAAAGACACAGCTATACTAGAGTCTTAACTGTGTAACACCTTAAACCTCCTGAAACCTCCTGCATACTAACAGCTCTGCATTTGAGGAACATAGTGCCATGAAGTAAAAAAATAAATAAATAACCCCCTACAGGGATAGTGGACTACTCCAAGCTCACTTGATCCTTGCCCCAAATGGAATGTGCAGACCACAGGGCTCTTGCCCCTACCAGAATGAGAGGGATTTGAATGACCAAAAGGAGACTGATGCCAACAAATGTACAGAAATGCAGTTTAAGTGATGATAAGTTTGCCTCTTGAAAGAATGTTTATTTCATAAAGGCTGAGACCATATTTTGAAAATAAAACAAATAAACTAAAAAACTGAATTCTGATAACACTGCTAAGCTGACAAGTTTTGTTCATGGAGAGAATGTTTGTGTGTGTGGAACTACAGTTGTGATCTTCAATGGATCCCAGCAGTCACAAAGAGATATTTGAGAGATTTGTCTTACTTGGTAGTCTCAGGTAATAGTCCAAACTATAAGTAAACATGTTTATTAAATTTGAGTTAGCATCAGAGATAATGTACCCATTAGTAAAGCTGGAAAAAGGCAGAAGATTCGCTGAATAGTATTGCGTTTGTAGCATGCTTGTTACCAAAGACACCTGACTTAGCTGAAGAAGCTGCCTGTTGGGAAGAAGAATCTGCTGTAAGAGAATACAGAACTTTAAAATCTCTGACCTACTTGTTATTAGCATGCCAACATTTTCTTTGTGTGAATAAAGTAATCCAGTCTGCTTATAGAACTATGTTTAATATCAGTGGTACACTTTTTTTAAATGAATAATGATGTGCTCACTTTTCACAAAAGCTAAGGTCGCCTACCCATACTATTCAAGTGTAGAAAATGACACCGAACACTGTGAGTGGTGAGCTATTATCTTTTAATATAGTAATATCATGCAAGTCAAACATATAACGTGCTATGTTTTCAGTGTGTGTGCTACTATAACCCAAGTATGCCAATACAAAAAATATAGATACACAGTGAGTGCCTGGCTTAACAAACGAGGATGCAGCACCTTGTGTATATTCCTGTTACATTGTTTTGTTTGCACTGTTGAGGGATGTCACCAAATGATGGACTTCTTTCAGAGACTAAGATTTGTTTATGATGCTCTTTTAGTGTAGCTTATTCAAAACACACATGTGCGCACTCGCGCACATCCGCACACAGTCACACAGGATCAGAATTTAATTGTTGGTTCATCTACTAGAAGAACCAGTTTAGGAGGCATGAGCTTTGCAGACAAGAATGGATCTCCCATCCCAATGGCTAAAGACCTGCTTCAGAAAAAGGCCAATGAGGTGGTCAACAGTGGGATATAAAACAATCTTCTCAGACAACCAGAATCATGAATTACAGCTTCTAATCGGCACAATTTGTCTTTAAAATCCCTGCTGGGAGAGTGCCAACTTTAAGATACTTACTCCATGGTCAGGTAAATTCTAACCTTTTCAAGTTGTTACAGACAATAGTACAGTCATGTGGTATATCAACAAGCAAGGGGAAACTAGGTTGTACCCCATTTTGCAGGCTTGCTGTGTTAGCTTTGAATACAACTCCACAGCAAAACAGCTTTGGGTATAAATTCACCGCAAAATCTCACTCTGCAGGCATCCTGCATTCTGTCGAGCAAAACTGTGGGGTAGACAAACTGAGCAAGATTAGGGCAGACCATCAGGAATGGAAACTAGATCAGTTTGGTTTTCCAGATTTGATCTATCTTTGGGGAGTTTCTCAAGTAAATCCATTTGCCTCCTCTCTGAACAATCTAAACAACTGAGACCTGGTTCAAGGCTCCAGAGAGCACCCCTGCAAATACCAGGCTACAACTCTTACCACACTTTTTGGCCACCAAACCAGGACCGAAACACTAAAGGTGAGTGTCAATATTCACCAAGGATATTAACACCACCAGGCTAGCTGCCCAACACAATGCATCTGAAATTCTCCAGGTGCAACTAACACTAGGTAAGACTGCAATCCAAATTGTAGCTTGCTACAGATCCCCCACCATACCCCAAGATTCTCACTACACCTTTCTAAACATACTGGAAAATATTAAGATAGAACCAAACACCCTAATACTGGGTGATTTTAACTACCCTGCCATTAACTGGGAAAACTACTCATGTGCAAACACCTTTGCCCAATGGTTCTTGGAATTCATAAATTCCAACACCCTGGATCAACTAATCCATAGTCCCACCAGGGGCTCCAATATCCTAGACCTGGTCATTACCAACATGGGAAATTGATGCTCCACACCTATGGTCACCCCCTGGTTAGTCAGGACTGACCATAAGCTAATCACCCTTAACATCCACATCCCACCCCCACCCCCCCAGTAAGGAAACCTCCATAAAAAACTTCTCCAAAGCCATCTTCATGCTACTCTTGTCAGAAGTGACAAACGTCATGACACCCATGCAGACGGGAACTGAAAGTTCAACTGCTGAATCCTGCACTAAGGCACTGTACGAGCACATCCACTCATGCATGAGTCGTGCCATCCCAAATAGAACCAAGATGCTCTCATCCAAAAAAAAGGAAGCCAATTTGGTGGTCCCCTGCCATAAACAAACTTTACAACAAAAGGAAGAAACTGTTGTAGAAAAGAGGAAAATCGCAGGATGCAAAAAACTCCCTTACCAGCCTCAGTAAGAAACTGAGATCCCTCATAAAATCCTCTAAAGCTAGTTACGAAAGTAAAATTGCCAAAGATTCCAAAGACAAACGCAAGGCATTCTATAACTATGTCAAGAATCTAAATGGCAATGCTCAGATCTGCTCTGAGCTAAAACAGAATGGCATTAAATATACTGATCCCAAGGATATTGCCAATATCCTGGCAGATCGATTCAGTGCCAACTTCACCCCCCCTCTCACCCCCTAAATGGCCCATCTCAATACCAGAAGATTGCCAAATTCCGGTAATAATGGCCACACAGGTAAAAATGCACTCTTCAAAGCTGAGAATACAGCATCCATGGGACCAGATGACATCCCCGGCTGTGTACTACATGAACCACAATATGAACTGGCACCTCACCTAAGTGTCATATTTAATTATAGCCAGACCTCTGGTTCCGTGCCCACTGAGTGGCACAGAGCTACAATTATCCCACTCCACAAGGGGGGATCCAGCTTGGATCCTGGAAACTACCGTCCCATCAGTCTGACAAGTCTTATCTGCAAGGCCATGGAGCGTATTATCATGGAACTTATAAATAAAGACATTGGCAACCTTCAAACACTGGACCCCACCCAGTTTGGGTTCGTGAAGGGCCAATCTTGTCTCCTGAACCTGATTGACTTCTTTGAATCAGTCTCCAGAGCCATGGACAATGGTAAGGTGGTCCACACAGCCTATCTAGACCTTGCCAAGGCCTTTGACACCATCCCCCACTCTGGAATCATAGATAAACTTACTAAGCTGGGCATTAATCCCTATGTCACCCAATGGGTTTCTAACTGGCTTACTGATAGAACCCACACTGTAAAAGTAGTTAACTCCAAATCCAGCTCCAGACAAGTGACAAATGGAGTACCTCAGGGTTCAGTCCTGGGACCACTCTTGTTTGGCATCTACTTCTCTGAAGTACAGGCCAACACTAAGGGACTCTGGCTAACAAAGTTCGCAGATGACTGCAAACTGGGAGCCATTATTGAATCCCCAAATTATGTGGATACTCTACAAAAGGGCCTTACAGAAACAGATACTTGGTGCCAGAGCCATGGGCTCAAGCTCAATGCCAAGAAATGTATAGTTATCCCCTTTGGGAAAAAACATGTATCCGTGAATTACCATATAGGTGGCAGTACACTAAACACTGAAAGTGTGATAAGAGACTTAGGGACACAGGTGGACAGTGGTCTCACCCTCGATAACCACATCGCCACAACAGTCAGGAAATCCTTCTATGTGGCACACCTCATCACCAAGGGCTTTTCATCCAGAAAAAAAGGAGGTCATTGTCCCACTGTACTCATCCCTCACTAGACCCATTATAGAATACAACGACCCGTTTGGTATGTACCTCTCAAGACATCTGCAACAACTGGAAGGGCCACAGAAATACCTCACTAAAAGAATCACAGGCCTAAAGCAGATGCCCTACGCTGACCGCCTTAAAAACTCCAGCTATACTCTGTTGAATATCGTCTACTCAGAGGCGATCTCTGCTTAACATACAAGGCCATGTCAAACCCAGAGCTGTTGGACATGCTACACTTAAAGAAATCCCAATCCCTCAGAGCCACACGCTCCAGGGATCTAAACCTTGTCATCACAATAAACAAAGCATGCTGGAGGGATAGGTTCCTGACCCAGAGACTCCCCAGACTCTGGAATAGATTGCCCATACATGTCAAGCAGAGTGCCTCTTTGGCCCTCTTCAAAAGGAACCTTGACGATTGGATGGGAGAAAGGGAATTCACCCCGGGGATCACGTCAGTCACCCTGCTAGACAGGGGTCCAGGGAAGTAAATAGTGTGGGAAGAAATAGCCATGGAAGTGTTATGGCTAAGCTTGTATAAGCCCTAGGGCTGATAGCCTAGTACCAACCCATGAACCTATAAGGTGGCAAGATTCTGCTCCAGGACTCCAAGCAAGAAGGCCTGGAAGACACATACCTTTTCTTTTCCTTGGACAGTAATGTTCCTGTATGATTTTCCACTCTTTCCACTTATATCTAGGGTATTTCCAGAAGAAATCCCACAAGTCACTCCCTTCTGTCCCAGATAAGAGAGGTTATCCCATCTTTTGAAAATGGCCAGGAGCAAGTACCACAAACTTCCTCACAGACTGTATTTACTCACACAAGATCAGGGATGTCTGATACACCCTAATCTCAATCAACTTCAATTGACTGCCTGCATAGCAGGGTCTTAATTTCATTTAGACACCTGTTTACTGAGGATATGCAGCAGGTACTAATAGAGGCAAGAAAGCCTGCTACTAAAAAGTCATATGTTAGCCAATGGAAAAGATTTTCTAGTTGGTGCCAAAAACATAACCATAACCCATTGAGGGATAGTTATTCTCTGATTTACAATATTTGTGTAGGTGATTTTCCAATAACCTTTCTTATTCCTCCAGCAAAGGTTCATTTATACTCCATTTCAGCATGTCTGCCCATGGATAATCCTTTTTCAATGCAGTCTCATATCAAAATGTTTTCAAATGTGTTTTGTATAAGAGGCCTCCAAGAAAACCAGTGTCTCCTCCTAGAGAATTTTGTGTTGAAGGAGCTAACACTTGCTCCATTGAACCAGCTAACCTGGTTGACTTGAGGTTGTTAATATGGAAAACAGTTTTACTGATTGCTTTGAACTCTACAAGAAGGGTATGTTGCAAGCTCATATGGTGAGTCAGCCCCCTCTCATTTTCTACAGGGACAGGGTTTCATTAAGAATAAATCCTTCTTTTATGTCTAAAGTCTATGTCAGTTTACTTTAAGCCAAACTATCCATCTCCCTGTTTTCTTTCCTAAAAATAAATCTAAGGGAGAAATGATTCTCCATACCTTGGATATCCACAGACAACTCAGGTACTATCTTGACTAAACAAAATCTTTCAGATCTTTATTCATTTCTTCTGAAGGTAAGAAGTAGGGACAACTCATGTCAAACAGACTTTTTTCAAATTGGTACTTTTTGTTATACTCACCAGAACAAAATTGTTCCAGGCAGGGTCAAGACTCACTCTGCTAGGACCTTGGATTCATGTAAGTAGTTTTGAAAATAATTGGATTCTAGAAGTATTCTAGAAGCAACAAATTGGTCCTCTGTACCATATACTTGTTTACTTTTCTAGGTCTAAATCAGGCTTTGCTAGGACCATTTTCCAGAAGTTGCTGGACTCTTCTCCTTCCACCTCCCTAATATAGTAAACTAGTTTAATCTGCCCATATAGCTAAGGCTAGAAAATCAGTGATCAATATGATTAGCACAGCACAGCTGTGTAAATAAAGTTACCATATCAGTAGATGTTCAAATGATCACTGCTGTACTTGATGCTCCCTCCTTCCATCCCCTTGTTTTTTGGTATGTGCTTTTTATGCCAAGGTGTGAATACTTTTTTTTTGTTGCTCCCAGCATTGTCCTTTCAGGGTTCAGCCTCCCTCTCTCTGTTGACATGAAAGCTCTGAAGATCTCAGTGCCTAAACCTGTCTTTTTAGTCACTCAGCTCACGATGACTGAGAGTTTGGGTGCATGGAAAGTGTCCAGATGTTTGGAAGCTGGTCGGCAGTTATATCCTTGGCAGAATATAACCCATATAGCTAAGGCTACTGTAGCAGTGATTATTCAAACATCTAGTGTTACTGTAAGCTTATTTTTTCTAATACTCTAAAAGAGAGAAGTGTGGGATTCCAGGTTTTAGAAAGAGAGGAGGAGTATAGGAGAGTCTCTAGCAGTGTTGCTTTATTTAGTTAGAGTTAGCAACAAGTTGTCAGAATAGTGTAGTGATCTATGGGGAATGAAGAGTTGGAGAATACTGCTTAGACATGGGCATTTGTCTGGGTCTTATATGAGCTTATGTGTCATGACAAGCTGTGAGCAGTTGAAATAGTGCCTTAATTCCATCCATTAAATGTGTTTTAGTGTAAGGCAGTGATGTGTCCTGTAATGAGGGTTGATTCCAAATTCTGCAATTTTAGTATAGCACTGGTGAACTAATGAGAGTTGATTGGCTTGTAAATGGACAAGTATGGGGTCTAGAAAAAGGTGAGTAGGTATGATAAGAGATGGGGCAATGTTCTTTTCGATAGGGTTTGGCTCTATAGAAAGGGTCCCAATTCTTAATGATTTTTCATTACAGCCTGTTTTATGTAGCAGTCAAATTTTAGGTTTTCATCAATGGTAACCCTAGCAGTTTGGCATGGGTTACCAATTGAGGAGGAGTTTTTTGGTCAGATAGTTTTTTAGGGATGAATAAGATACGTTTGTATTTTGGAGGGTTTAGAAGGAGTTGTGAGTCAAAGTCTCAATCTGTGAGAGAGCTTCTTGGGTGTGTTGTTTAACCATGTTTTTGGCAAAGAAGATGGTTGTGGAATACTCATGCATATTGGATGATGGTTGCTTGTTTGGATGCTAAATGCAGGTCACTAATGAATACATTAAAAATAAGTAAACTTAATATAGAGCCTTGAGGGACTTCCATGGTTACGGAAAGAAAGGAAAAGATGTTTTGCCACTTTACAGCTTGCTGTCTATTTGAGAGGTAACTGTTAAACCAGGATAGTGTGAGTTTCTCAAAGCCTACAGAATACATCTTGCATAGTAATTTTTGGTGTGACACTGTCAAATGCTTTGGACAAATCAAGGAATATGGAAGAGACAAGGAGATCACTGTATTTTTAAATTAGAAGGAAAGGGAAATGAGGATTCCAGGGTGAGGGGGGACGAGGTCCCTTAATTATTCTGACATGTTGTTCTGTCTTTGCTTTTGTGAGGTTCCAGAAATCTTTTTAGAGTGCCCTTGCTATTTATTCTTAAATTAGAAGTTATGTACCTACCATAACGTTCCATGTTAGTTGTCTTCTCTCGCCTTCTTTCTTGCTGGATGGGTTCGGAGCCGATCCTCGGCTCCGACTCAGCACTTGCTAAGCTCGAGAGCTAATTTTACCAGCTCGAGGCAACCCTATATCCCATGATGCAAGGCGGAGATTACCCAGATCTCGTTTGGTAGCTAAAGAAATAGCAGTATTTTCTTCCAACTTAAGAGGAGGAAGAAAATAAGGATACTAAATAACATCATAACCCTCTAGAAAGGATCAACATAATCTAGTGACACTAGGAGTTGAACAGCTAGAAAAAAGGTAATAACCTCTTAATAGAAGATGTATAATCTTCCCGGTCTGACCAGGCTAGGGGGATGGAGGCGGGATTAAGAAAGAAGGCGAGAAGACAACTAACATGGAACGTTATGGTAGGTACATAACTTCTAAATGTTAAGTTGTCAATCTCGCCTTCATTCTTGCTGGATGGGACCGCATCCCTAGCACCTCTATCCTGGGTGGCTCAATGGAACAGACTCTTGAGAACGGTGGAACCAAAATTCGCTCTGTCTCTGGAGACCAAATCTAATTTGTAATGTGAAACAAAGGTATGAGGAGAGGCTCATGTGGCTGCTGCACAAATAGTGTCTATTGGAAGTCTAGCTTGAAAAGCTGTAGATGTAGCTAGAGCTCTGGTAGAATGGGCTTTTGGGTTAGAAACCAACTCTTTGCCTCTGAGCTGATAAATGTAAGTGATCACAGAAGACAGCCACCTAGATAAAGTTACCTTAGAAACTGGAAGGCCTTTCCTGTTCTCTGCATAGGATAGAAATAGTTGATCAGATTTCCTAAAAATTTTAGTCTTGTCCAGATAATATCTGAGCTGGCGGTGAACATCGAGATAATGTAACTTTTGTTCAGCTCTATCAGAATAATTTAGGAAAAATACTGGAAGATCAATGGATTGATTTAGGTTAGTCTGCGATGCCACCTTTGGTAAGAAAGATGGATTAGTCCTTAGAGATACCCTGTCTTTGTGGAATATTAGATAGGGAGGGCGAATACAGAGAGCATGAAGCTCAGATACTCTCCTGGCAGAAGTAATGGCAACTAGAAAAAGTGTCTTCCAAGAAAGCAATTTCAAAGAACAGGCAGCTGCAGGTTCGAACGGGGGAAGAATCAAGGAGGTTAAAATTAAATTTAGATCCCACTGTGGTGGGGGGTCTCTAATCAGAGGTTTCAATATAAAGATACCTCGAAGGAATGCCTTGCAAAGTTTATGTGACATAATGTTGTGGTCCAAAAAGCCTATATGAAAATTTGAAATGGCTGCCAGTTGAACTTTCACTGTGGAAGAAGAGGATCCTGAATGAAAAATGTCAGCTAGGAAGTCCAATACCGAATGAATTGGAGCAGTATAGGGGTCTATGTTCCTAGCTTTTGCCCAGAAAGAGAAACATTGCCATTTACTAGTGTAGATCTTTCTGGTAGAAGACTTTAGGGAAGCTACTATGATATCCCGTACAGGATTAGAAATCATAGGAAGCCTGGCTAAGGATGGAAGTGGAGCAACCAAGCAGTGAGGTTGAGAGAAGGTATGGATTGGTGCAGTTGACCCGACTGGTGGGTCAGAAGATCTGGAACCGGGTCCAGATGCCATGGCTGTACCAAGAGGTAATGATGTAGGAATGGAAACCATATCTGTCGAGGCCAATAAGGGGCAATGAGAATCAACTTGGCTCTCAAGGCGGTTGCTTTCTGAATTAGCTGAGGTATCAGCGGAAAAGGAGGAAAGGCATAAAGAAGTCCCCGGGGCCATTCTTGGGTTAGAGCGTCTCTGGGGGGATGGCCTGGAAGGGGGAAGAGAGAGAAGAAGTCTGGGCATTTGCTGTTTTGAGGTGTAGTGAAAAGGTCGCAGCAAGGAAGGCCCCACTTCTGAAAAATCTCTTCCGTCACTGACTGTTTGAGAGACCACTCGTGAGGCATGAGAATAGCTCTGCTCAATCTGTCCGCTATGATGTTGGATTTCCCGGGGATGTGCGTTGCTATCAGAAACCGGTGAGAGGAGATTGCCCATTGCCAAAGTCTGAGAGCCTCTCGACACAGTGGTTAGGACTTGGTTCCGCCCTGTTTGTTTATATACCACACTACGGACATATTGTCCGTTTGGACTGCAATAGTTCCCAGGGGAAGAGAGTCGTTGAGGGCTTGTAACGTTAAAAGCACTGCTCTCATCTCCAGAACATTTATGTGCAGATGGTACTCGAAAGGTTGCCAAGTGCCATGGACCATTCTGCCCTGATAATGCCCCCCCCACCCGATTAGGGAGGCGTCCGATGTAACCGTGGCAACCGGGGCAAGAGGAACAAATGGTCTGCCTTGATGGATTTGAGGGGACGATATCCACCAAGTCAGATGTCTTTTGAAAGTTGGAGTTACTATGATCTCGTGACACATGGGAAGTTGTTGAAAAGACCATTGGGTGAATAGCATCCATTGTAGAAAATGCATGTAAAAGCGGGCAAGGGGAAGAAGTGTTATGGCGGCTGCCATAAGACCCAGTACTTTCAGAGCAAATCTGGCCTGAATTTTGTTGCTGAAAAGAATCACCTGGACGTGTCTTTGAATGTCCAAGATCCTTTGGTCTGTTAACCTTGCTGAAAGTTGTACGGTGTCCAATCTTGCGCCTATAAAAGTAATAGACTGACAAGGTGACAAGGCAGATTTTTCAAAATTTATAGAAATTCCTAGCCCTCTGCAAGTGTGAATGGTGTAATTTCTGGCTTGGAGAAGCTGATGCCTGGTGGTGGCAGTGAGGAGCCAGTCGTCTAGATATGGAAACACCTGGAATCCTTGACATCTCAGGTGAGCCGTAACCACTGCCATGCATTTGGTGAACACTCTGGGGGCTGTAGTGAGTCCAAAGGGCAGGGCTCTGAATTGGAAGTGACTGGTCCCCAGCTGAAAGCGGAGAAATCTTCTGGAGCATCTGTGAATTTTTATGTGATAGTATGCATCCTGAAGATCTATCGAGCACATCCAATTGTTCTTGCCCAGAAAGGGCAGAATGGACTGAAGTGTGACCATCCGGAATCTTGATTTCTTTACAAACTTGTTGAGTTTGCTCAGCTCTAATATTGGTCTCCAGTCCCCTGTCTTTTTTGGAACTAAAAAGAACCTTGAGTAGATTCTGGATACTATTTGGTCTGCTGGGACTGGCTGGATGGCTCTTTTTACTAGCAGTTTTGATATTTCTAATACTGCTAGTTCCCTTAGACCGAGTGGAATGTCTGGAAGGGTTCCCTTTTGTTGAATTGGGGTTTGAATAAAGGGAATTTTGTAACCCTCGGATATAATTGACTGTACCCATTTGTCTTGAGAAAGGGAAAGCTAGGCTATTGGGTACAGCGATAATTTTCCCCCGACTGCCTCCGAACGTGGACAATCGGGCAACATCTCAGGGATGCTGGAAGGGTTTGTCAGAAAGAGGCTCTCTGCTACCCTGATTCTGCGGACCACCTCTGCCCCTAGGGTGGCGTCTATTATTGTTACCCCCTCTGCCTCTGGGGGTAAACTGACTTTGTTCTTCAGGTATGACTCCTTGAGATTTGTGGAACCACATTTTCCCTCCCTTCTGTCCTTTGGGGTAAGGTCTAGAAGGGGTGGAGAAACGGACTCCTATGGCAGAAAGAGTCTTGCCATCTTGTTCGCATCTAGTCAAAGTGTCTTTTACTTGAGGACCGAACAAGGTCGAGCCATCAAAGGGGGAGTTTGTGAAAGACGCCTTGAAGGGGTCTGCAAAATTACAAAGCCGCATCCAGAACTGACGTCTTAAAGCCACTCCTGTGCCTGCGGCCCTACTCACTCCATCGGCTGCATAAGAAATGAGCCGCATGGAGGAGTTAGCAATGGAGTTAAGGATTCCTAGCTGTGAGCTAATCTTATCCTGAGACCCAGCAGCTGACGGATCCTGTAAAACTTCTCCCAACTCTTTAAGAACATCTCTTTGAAGGCAGGTGAAGTGGCATAAGTAGTTCAGCGATCTCATGGCAAAAGTCGCTGGAGAAAAAATCCACTTACCGTACCTGTCCATAGTCCTAGAATCCTTGCTAGGAGGATGGACAGGTACTGAAGGATCAGCTAATTCCTTCTTGGTGGCAGCAGCCACCACCATGGCATCAACTGGGACACCCTTTGTTAAATATTGTCTATCTTGTGGGGCCGTAATAAATTTTGAAGGTCTCCTAGGGATAGGTTCCACCGAATCCGGAGCCATCCACGCCTTCCGAGCCACTACCTCCATGAGAGGGTCGAAAGGCGGAGACACCCAGGAGGTGGAGGGTCGAGATCTGAACGCCTCCAGGTATACTGACTCATCCTCGGAAGGATTAAGGGAGGGCCAGTTCCCCCTCTGCTTAAGGATTTCAAGGATGTCTGAAAATGAGACATCCTCAGAGGAGGACCTTGGGGATCCCTCCGACTCATCCAAGTCAGTATCTGATGTAGTAGACTCAGGGGAGTCTAGATGTTTCCTCTTACATGTCCTCTTACGTGGGGGTTCCCCTGACGGATCAGGGGAAGCCTCAGAAGAGGAAGATATTCCCAATGGGGAAACCTGAGGCGTTGGATCTCTGGGTCCGGGAGCAAGAGAGTGGGAAGAGACGTCAGCAGACACTGTAGTGGGAGGAGCTGATGGAACTGTCCATTGACTAAGCCCAGGGGCTAGTATACTCCTCATCATCTCAAAGGCTCCCCCGTCAGAGAGACCAGAAAGTTCCCGCTCCGAAGAGATAGGAACCCCAGGCCTCACCGAGAGGGAAGGCTCCGAGGCAGATGTCGGGGCCGAGCTCACCAACGCCGAAGCTCCGAGAGGGAGAACGGGGTCAGACAAGGGTCCGATGCCACTCGCCCCCTTGGAGCCGACGAGAGAGACCAGATGCCCGGATCCCTCCAATGAAGTTCTCAAGGAGGAAATCGGAGCTGAGGACGACGGAGCCGAAAGGGGTGGTATTGGCTCCGAAGTCACAATGGTGCCGGTTCCGAGGAGCTCTGGCTCCGAGCTCTGTAAGAGAGTCGAAGGAGGAATGTTTGGTGGATGTGAGATAGCTACTGTCTGTTGAGATGGGCTATGGAGTATTTGGGCCAATGCCTGAGACTTTAATAGTCTACTCACCACTCTCTCGAGGTCATGATCAGATAGCCTGGATGACCGAGAAGAACGGCTCCGATGGCTCCGCTCCGAGAGCAAGGGTGATCTCGGAGCCGAATGTATAGATTCCACTGAAGGAGATCGAGATCTCTTTTTTGAGATCAATGGAGCCATCGGAGCCGAAGATACATCGGCTCCAGCCGGAGCCGACACTGAGTGTCTGGATTTGACAGTATCGGCGCCGGATGGAGCCGATACTGAGACTGGTATGGAAGGATCGGCTCCAGCCGAAGCCGATCTCGAACCTGGTGAGGATGAACCTGAAGCCAACGGCTTGGAAGTCTGAGCCGAAGGCTTAACAGGTTTCGAGGGCTTCCCCGGCGCCGACTTAGTCGGGGAGCTCTCGGGCTTTAATAAGCCCCTTAATATCAGCTTATTTTTTCGCTCCTGCAGGACTCTTGGGCTGAAAGCATGACAGATAGCACAAGAGTCCTGCAGGTGCAAAGGTCCCAGGCAATAAACACAAGAAGTGTGACCGTCTGTCAGAGACATCTTCTGACAGCACGAGTCACACTTCTTGAAGCCTGAGACCTTAGTGTCCTTCGACATAACTGTGTCGATGAAACACCACAGTAACACACACACACACACACAAAAACACCCAGTCCAACAATTTAAAATAAACAGGGATAACACACAGTCATACACAAACAATCCCTGACAGGAAAAAATTTAGGGAGGGGAAGGCCTAAGGCCTAACTAGGGACAAGGGAATAATTTACTCAAAAAAAAGGGAACACTGATGGGAATAGGGCTAAAGTAAGTCGTTAATTAACAAAACACAAATATATATATATATATATATATGTAAATTTAAAGGGGGGGTAGACGAAAAGTCTCAAAAACTGTTCACTTACCTAGAGCTGGTAAAAGAAGGCACCTCGTTAGCGAAGCGGCAAACGAGATCTGGGTAATCTCTGCCTTGCATCATGGGATATAGGGTTGCCTCGAGCTGGTAAAATTAGCTTTCGAGCTTAGCAAGTGCCGAGTCGGAGCCGAGGATCGGCTCTGAACCCATCCAGCAAGAATGAAGGCGAGATTGACAACTTAACATCACCTGTTTACCAGCATTTCGTTGAGACTGTTTTATTTTCTTTTTGTCAAAACTGGATGAGAGGTTAGAAAATCTCTTAGACAATTTAGAAAAGGAAAGCTAAAAAATATTAGAGATTCCTTGTATCAACTTACCCCTTTCATCACACTTTTTGATCACATCTACAGCAGAGAGGCCAAAAGTAAATGTTTATCCAGAGGAGAATTTAAAATCTCATGTTAACATCATCTGGGAAATTCTGAGAATGCAGCTAGGCAAGCATCCTAAAAACTGTACTAGAGGCCATAGCCCTTTAAGAAGTATCGACTGAGTCATGCACACACTGTAAGCTAATGATATGTGCCATAGAAGAAACTAAGTTAATTAAAGCTGATTTTCCTCACTAGAAGAAACTGCAGACAAAACATTCCTCATACTTTCACAATTAGTCAGAATAAACTTTAGCATTTGAGCCTGGCAATGCAAAATTTTGAAAATCAAAGTAACAGAAGCAGGCACTTTTTTCCCCCACATATCAATAATCTTCCCATCCTTATCAGAAAGAGAAGGATTGGAATTAAGTGTTTAGCAGAAGTAGGATTAATTAAAGGTATAGCTGGTAGATCAGGTTTGGGAAGAGGTATAAAAACGTAAAAGACTGAGGATCTTTATCTTATCTGCCTTTTGAGGGGCAGTTGGCCAACTGTCAGAAAAATTGTAGGCAGTAACACATACATCCTCTAAAGCAAACAGAACAGGAGGAATGAGTGTAGGTTCTAGAAACACTTTTTGTTGCAGATCATATTATTTTCTGACATATTGAGAAACCTCAGTGTTTTCCCCCTGAAAACACTGACACACTTTGGAAATATTCTCAGAGAAAGAGAAACACTCACATGGAGAATTAGAAACTGGGCTGTCCTGTAAGTATGACTCAGAAATCTAATTGGAAGAAATACTGTATCTGTCCCTTCATCTTACTATCCAAATTCAGAATCTGAAATCTCTTCAGGAAAGAGGCATATCTCTTTCTTTTACCAGAAAACATTTTATAAGAAAGATCAATAGTCTGAATTAAACCATGAGCCAAACCTTGTAAACTATTGCTATCCAAGGAAATATGAGGAGGAGTAGATACATGTTTAGTGTTTGGTATCTTTTTGACAGGAAATATGGGACCAACATATTTATTAAGGTGAACAACAGCAGCTTGCCTAGCGATGGACACAACATTCTTACAGGACAGGGAATCATTCTGTGGGCCTTCTCCCATGACTGACAAGAGGGGCTCTCCCTTGCTCCCCCGGCCTATAGTGGCTGTATGTGCTCACCAGAGGAATCAGGGGTAAAAGTAGTCTGAGGTGCAACTCATGGCCATAGTCAAATCACCCACCTGTGGCTGAGGTGAATTGCAAGCCTGCTGTGGTGGCAATGCTGTTGCTTAGCTTTTTCTTTTTGTGGCTGGAAGGACTGACCATAGAACAGACAGATTTTCAATGGTCAGACCAAAAAGGGTGCCTCTTTCCTGTGTAAAACAAGCAGCAAAAACTGGTAAACATTTAGTCTTTAAAAGGCACTTTTTTCCCATAAAAAACACTGTAAAAGCACTTTAAATCATTTTGCCTGCCCCAGAAAGGAAAATGGACGCATTTTCCTCACAGATCAAATGGCTTTCAAATACTTTAAATCACATTTAAAATGACAGGAATCTTGAAAGTCACAACACAGATTCCTAGCTTAACCTAACTTTTCTGTACTGGAAAGTGTAATTAAACATTTTTTAAATGAATGCCTTTTCCCCCCCAAAGGAAACTTATCTGCCCAGCAAATGAACAGCCCAAGATGACTGACGATCCTTGAAAGTCTCAGGGGAGTGTAGACTTTGGCGGCAGGAAAGCTCTGAAGGGCTTGATCACCAAGCCTATCTTTTTAGTTAGCTCAGCTAAAGTTGACTAAAGGTTTGGGTGCATGGAAGATGCCCTGAAGCTTTGAAAGCTGGCAGGCTGTTATATTATTGCTATTATATAACCTATATAGCTAAGGCTACTGTAAGGAGTGATCAATATGATGAACATCAATAAGCCTTCAAAACTACACTTAAACAATCACCACAAAGTACTTGGCTATGGTCTTGTGATATAACTTAAATACTGCCTCTCTCTCAATCTCTTATCCTGGTCTCTTTACTCTCTCTGTATAGCCTCTATACTCATTAAATATATCTCATACATCTCTTTGTATAACCAGAATTTTGTCTACTGTTTTTGTACTTCAAAGTATCTCCTACTCTTATTGTCAAACTCACAATTTACAAAAAAAGTTTCTTTCATAAACTGATAAAGTTTTGTAACAAATTGCATTATATGCCAATCATAAATAATCAGTTTCTATTTTCTTGTTCTCAAATGTAACACTGTATTACATTTTTATTCTAAGGCATACAATATATATATCAGGTGTAAACATGTTTTATCAAACTATGACTAACTTATATGAACCTAATACGTATTTATGCTTATTGTCTAAAATATATTATCTGTTGTTTTACTGTTTACTGATTTTATTGTAGAACTTTTCTCCCCAGGCCTCTGCTGAAAAGGAGAAGCTTGTCTACCTAGTTGGACCATCCCCATAAACAAATACAATAAATAAATAGGATCAGAGGGCCATAACAGCTTACCAGGCTAGCCTTAGAGCCTTTTGAAATCTAGCCATTCATGCCCCAATTTTCCCAGTTATCAATGCTCAAGGATTAGAATGGCTTTGGTACATGCCTTTGCTTTAGAAAATGTACAAGTTTCCCATCTCCGTAAGGTGAACCCAGGCAGTCCTCTTATCCTGCTCTAACTGTCTGGACATGACCATTCAGATCCCTTATTATCACAACCAACTTTCTTACCCTATTATACGTAATAGATCCTGAATGTCCTCTTTCCCTCAGCACCACAGCCCTGCAGTAGGGCATAATCTAAGCCCATGCCCCACAGCCCTGCATTGGGGCATGGGCTTAGATTATGAAGACTGCCCTATCTTTCCACTGGAGTCTGACTGTCAAGAGTCTATCACTAATTCTGATTATATTCCTCACTGACTGCCTCCAGAAGGCACTGTCTCACCACAGTTCCTACACTATTTCTAATATATGTCCTCCCTCTTTGTAGTAGTCTCTGAATTCCAGGCAAAGCAACTTTGCTACACTGCCCTTTCTACCTTGTCACCTGGGTGCAAAGAATACTCTCTCTCTCTCTCTCTCTCTCTCTCTCTCTCATCCTTTCTGTCATGTTGTCCACTTCTGAGCCATGTCTTGCCAATTAAACAAAAGTTATGTACTTACCATAATGATAGACCAATGTTGTCTGCTTCTGTCCTTCCTCAATGGAAAAGTCTTTGGAACCTACCTTGAATCTCACTTCAGGATCCTACCCCTAACCATGATCCTCTCCTAGGCCTGCAGCTCTAACAAAACCTTGGACTGAGTTTCCCTCCAACCCCATGACAGAGTAAAATACATTAACAAATATCAAACCCCGATACACAAAAAAATCTCTGCGCTAAAACAGCACAAGACATAGCTCAGGAGGCAGTTTACACTGCTATACCAGAAACCAAGGAAATTATCTTCCATAAAATGGAATGGGGAAAGGAGGGAAGGAAGTTGGGGAAGGATGGAAGAAGACAATACAGATCTATCATAATGATAAGTACATAAATTTCATATCTGATGTTGTCTCTTACATCCATTCCTCAAGTGCGCCATGTAGAAGGACTTCCTGACTACTGTGGCGATGTGACTATCAAAGGACAGACTACTGTCCACCTGGGTCCCAAGGTCTTTTATCGCACATTCGGTGTTAAGTAGACTGCTGTCTATGTAGTGGTTCATGGGTACAGAGTTTTTACCAAAGGGGATGACAATGCACTTTTTGGCATTGAGCTTGAGGCCATGGCTCTGACAACAGGCATCTGTCTCAGCGAGGCCCTTCTGTAAAATTTCCACATCATTTGGGGACTCGATTATGGTTCCTAGTTTGCAGTCATCTGCGAACTGCATTAGCCAGAGGCCTTCTGTGTTAGCCTGTACATCATAGAAGTAGATACCAAACAAGAGAGATCCCAGGACTGAACCCTATGGTACTCCAGTTGTCACTGGTTTGAGGTCAGATTTGGAGTGTGCAACTTTTACAGTGTGGGTTCTGTCAGTGAGCCAATTGGCAACCCATCTTGTGACGTAGGGATTTATACCTAGTTTAGTGAGTTTAGCTATAATTCCAGAATGGGGGATGGTGTCAAAAGCCTTGGCGAGGTCAAGATAGGCTGTATGAACCACATTACCCTTATCTACTGCTTTGGTGACTGCCTCAAAGAAGTCGATCAGGTTCAAGAGGCATGATCTGCCTTTCACAAACCCGAAATGGGTGGGATCCAGAGTTTGGAGGTTACCAATGTCTTTGTTTATGAGTTCCATGATGATACGTTCCATGGCCTTGCAGACCAGGCTCATCAGGCTAATAGGGCGATAGTTCCTGGGATCAGTGGTGGTTCCCCCTTTGTGGAGTGGGATAACTGTTGCTGTACACCATTCAATGGGCAAAAAGCCTGATGTGAGGCTATGACTGAACATGGTGCTTAGGTGGGGAGGTAGTTAGTTCTGAAGTTTGTGTAAAATGCAGCCTGGGATGTTTCCCGGTCCCATGGATGCTGTGTTTTTGGCTTTAGAGAGTGCAGCTTTTACCTGTGTAGTTGTGATTACAGGGCCTCTGCATTCTTCCTGTATAGATGTGGGCCCTTTAGGGGGTGGTAGGGCATAAAGTTAGCACTGAACCTATCTGCCAGGATGTTGGCAATATCAGTTGGTTCTGTAATTTTCATGTCATTGTGATGTTACTCAGAGAAGATCTGGGTGTTGCCATTGAGATTCTTGACATAGCTATAGAATGCTTTGTGGTTGTTCTTAGAATTTTTGTTTTCGTAGCTAGCTTTGCAGGATCTCATAAGGGATTTCAGCTTTTTACTGAGGCTGACCAGGGAGCTCCTCCACTCATGGGATTTTACTCTCTTTTGCAACAATTTCTTCCTTCTGTTGTACAGTTTGTTTATGGCAGGGGACCACCAGATTGGCTTCCTTTTTTTGGAGGATAGCATCTTGATTCTGTTTGGGATAGCATGATCCATGCACTCGTGTAAGTGCTTATAGAGTGCATTTGTGTAGGATTTAGCAGTCGTAACTGTATTGTCCATCTGCATGGGTGCCATGAAGTTCACCACTTCTGTCTTAAGAAGCATGAAGTTGGCTTTGGAGAATTTGTTTACTGTGGTTTCTTTAATGGGGGGTGGGGGTGGGATGTGGATATCAAGGGTGATTAGCTTATGGTCGGATCTGGCCAATGAGGAGTTGACTTCATGTGTGGAACACTGGTCACTCATGTTGGTAATGACTAGGTCTAGGATATTGTTGCCCCTAGTGGGAGTGTGGATAGGTTGATCCAGGGCATTGGAGTTTATGAATTCCAGAAAGAGTTGTGTGAAGGAGTTGGTACACGAGTAGTTTTCCCAGTTATGGTGGGGTAGTTGAAATTGCCCATTATTAGGGTGTTTGGTTGAACCCTAATATTTTCCAGTAAATCAAGAAAAGAGGAGTGGGAATCTTAGGTCATGGTGGGGGATCTGTAGCAAGCTACAATTTGGATTGGAGTTTTGCCCAGAGTTAGTTGCACTTGGATGACCTCGGATGCATTATGCTGAGCAACTAGCCTGGAGGTGTGGATATCCTTAATGAATATGGACACACCTCCGCCTTTGGTGTTCCGGTCCAGGTTACATGGCCAAACAGTCTGGTATGAGTTATAGCCTGGTAGTGCAGGGATGCTCTCTGGAGTCTTGAACCAGGTCTCAGTCACTGCACAGATATCAATGTTCTCCATTTCAAGGAATGCCTCAAGTGAGTGCATTTTGAGATTTAGACTTCTAGCATTGCGTAGCATTACCCAGTTTTTGCTTGCCTGTTCCTGTTATGGTGGTGAATTTGTCATTTGAACCTTGCCTAAAAAAGGCATTATAGGGGTGGCAAGAGCCTTAGCCAGTATCCAGAATCCCAGGGGTGACAGGTGCAGGCTATCTCTGGCAAAGCATCGTGGTCTGTCGACCATGTCATCTCAAGCAGACAGATACTGGATCCCCCTAGAATGACACCAGAAGCTTAGCCAATTGTTGAAGTCAATCATTTTGTCCTTGTACTGCAATATCATTCTGGGCAATGGCAGAATGCTACTCAGGGCTAGGGTCATACCTGTCTGGGCTACAGGATCGGAGAGCTCTTCGATGTCTCTTTTCATGTAGTCCAAGGAGGTACGTCTCAGGTCGTTCACACCAACATGGACAAAGACAGAGTCATATTTGTACTTGTGGAGTGACCTGAGTGTGTGGGTTATGTGGCGGATCCTGGCACCTGACAGGCAGCTGACAGTAAACTTCTCCTTGTTTAACCTGGGGAGTAGGACATCAGTGTGCCTGACTATAGAGTCACCTATGACTAGTGTGTTGGATATGTTGTTTTGCCTTATTGGCTGTGGTTGAGTGGCACATGGAGTCTGTGGGCTATGTGTCATTTGGGGTTGTGTTGGGGGTGGAAATTGCTTGTGTTTCTGTTTTGGAGGTCTCTGTTGCTTGGGCAGATTATTATTGAGAGTCTCCACAAATGTTTTTGTGTTTCTATGTGTGGATTCTGGTGGTGTAGATTTAGTGAGACTATGTGATAAGTGTGGTGTGGTGCAAGTGTTTACCTTCTCCTCTTGAATGTCAGAGAGGGTTGTCTGTGTACATGAGGCAATTTCTACATTGCCCCAAGATGCCCAGATTCATCAGATAGACAGGAGAGTACATTGGGAGCTGACCCTTGGACATGCCTGAATAAAAAAACTATTTTCCTCTAGATAAGTGAAGAAAGTGTGTACAAGAGCTGTTTTTCTCTAAGCAAGTGAGAAAAGTGCAAAAACTGTTTTCCTCTAGGTAAAGAGGTAGGTTTAGTGCTATAGTAATTAGTAGCTTATTTAGTGCTTACAAGTTCTGAACAAGTGCTGAGCACGAATAAGCAAATTCAAGTGCTAAAACTAAGAAACTGTACCTGCACTAGACTAGTTACAGGAAAGAAACAAGTGCAAATGCAGGCTTTCAAATCAGAAAGTTGAGAGAGATGGAAAATATTGCCCAGACAGCCAATAAGTACAATTTCTGGGCCAGAACCACTCCTTATGTGGTAGACAGGTTACCTAGTGCTTACCACAAGCTTCACTCCAACACAGAAAGGCTTGATGGGGCTCAGAAGCTTACATACAGTCTTGGATATAACTGGACTACACTAGTTACAGGAAAGGTAGGAAACAAGCTTACAGTTTTTTTTTTACAGAAAAGTAGCTAAAATAGCAGTAAAAACAATTCAAATGCAGTGCAAGCTAGCACACGAGTATGTAGCAGTATTAGACCAAACACAATTTAAAAAAATGCAATTTAATTAAAATGACTAAAAACAAGTGCAGAAGGAGTGTATTAGGTAGAATGTGGTAAAGAGATGGGACTGGGGGGAGTGTCCCAGATCAAATATACAGTGGGACGGGCAACTGCAGACCAGAAATAGGGAGGGTGGATGGGACAAAACACTTTCAGCAGAGATCTGAAAAACTATACAGTGAATCAAAAATAACAGTGCACAACTCTGAATAAAATTAGTCCAGCAACAATCATCATCAATTAAGGCCCATGAAAAGAAGGCAGAGGCAGTTGAGCCAGACCTAGTTGAATTAAATTTGACTGAACTAGGCAGGTTCAAGCCTTTTTCTTTAAAATATGACAGATACAGTTGAATAACCATCTAGCTAAGGATACTTTTGAAACTCCTTGGCATACCTTAGCTTTAGAAAAGGTGACAAATAGTTGAGCTGTCTTCCTGAAGGATTTGGTACAATGGAGGTAAAAAAGAAGGTGGCAATGTACATCGAGCAAGTGAAGCATATACTCTCCTTTAACAGAAAATTTCCAAAAGAAAAGCAGCAGGCTGATGTATTAAAAAAAAAAACAACGCAAATTACCCAATGGACAAATGAACCACTGTCTAGCACAATATCAAGTAACCCAAGAATCACAGTGGAATGAAGCACAGTTCCCTCTCTTATATACAAACGACTCCACAATCTAAAAACGAACAAACAGCTTTATTATGGTTAGCGCTTTTACCACTATCTAAGTGGCTTCTTCAGACCATAGGCACAAGACAATAAAATGTATTTCATCAGTATCCACTATTTAAAAACATGCCCACAGGTGCTCGTAATCATCCCTACACTCCCATCTCCAAATTCAAACGCTTTCATAGAGCGTGGTGACATATCTACGTACACCATGACACATCTTAAAGCAGTATAGCACATATTTTTAAAACATGGCATTTATATTTACACTAACTATGCATTAATTTTATAAATAATACTCACTAAAAATATAATACTTCATCCCCTTAGAACAATAGGTCTAACCCCACTAAGCTGTTCAATAAATTGTTATACATGTTCAACATAGTCAGTGTCTAAATGCAAATAAACGTAAACTGCAATATTTGAACAATCATATGTTGTATAACTGCTGTCCATCACTTCCATATGCAATATAGTCATTTGCAAAAATGAAGCATTTACACAAATAAAACAGCAACAGTGAAATATTCCATCACTTTGGTGTGGTAATAAAGCATTTGCACATATAAAATATTGTCACAATAAAGTTTTTCACCATTCTAAGGCAACAGATCTTTATGTTGCCTATTTAATCGATGCACAAATTCAGAAAGACATTAAATACTGCATTCACTAACATATACTAGTATTAATCTACGAGGCATGACCATAAAATGCATATAGCTAAAATATATATATAACAACCTTACTACACGCTGGCCTATCCCATAATTATCAAAGCACTTACATAGTAATGAGCATCCCAAAATATCAACACAACGAACATGAAGTTAGTCTTGTAATCTACTCAATGTATTTCACTTACTGCATAGGCATTGGATGCTAGCTACTAACCACTAAATCACTCAAGTAATCATGAACGCACCATCACTGAAGGTGCGTACCAACGCATATAGTAAACATGGTACTACCCTTCCAGTACACTACAAAAATGTTATATTTACTAGCGTTACGCATTGGATGTCTAAATACTATGATATCAACTAGCAAGCACTTGCACTAACATAATGCTACATATATTACATCTGCCTTAAGTGACTTGGTAAATAGAATACAACACCAATGCAATCTAACCTCATTCGCAAATACCCAATGCATAATCAAAATTACATCTATACTGATGAATGATAGGACAGCCATGGTGGTGCAGCAGTAGCTTAGTTGCCTCACAGCAAGAGGTTCTCCTGTTCGATTCTCAGCTGGAGTGCCTTCTGTGTGGAGTCTGCATGTCCTCCCTGCAGTCGTGTGGTCTCCGAACGACATGCGTGAATGGGCGTGCCTTCGCTGAAGGTTGGGCATCGGGCTGGCAACTTGACACCATAAAAGTTGACTGCCAATCATTAGCGGACGGGAGTTCTGCTGTGGTGACCCCTAACTGGGAAAAGCCAAAAAGACAAACAACAACAACTGATGAATGATAGGGAATGACATAACAATGTTCAATCAAACACTCTATGTAACAAAACAGATGAAAAATTCATATATTTATCTTTACTTAAATTGTCACCACTCCCTATCAATAGGAAATTAGGTTAATAACATACATCACCACTCTTAAATTTATGATATATATATATATATATATATATATATATATATATATATATATATATATATATATATATATTGCTTCACAGGCCATACTAAAAACATAAGCAGTGGGTGACTACTGGTCGATCTAATTAACTATAAAAAAGATATATAATGTTTAATACCAGCTCCACCATTACTAAATCATACAACAATACATACATGCAACCATGGGACATCCACAATTAATAAATTCATAATTACATATACCTGTCAGACTCATAACTGGACTATTATATGTTGTGCAGTTGTGAATGAGATATGAGTCTGACTGGTATATGTAATTATGAATTGCTTTATAAAAAGCTGTTTGTTCATTTTTACATTGCGGAGTCATTTGTATATGAGAGAGGGAACTGTGCTTCGTTCCACTGTGATTCTTCTGTTTACTGTTAGGTTGATGTATTGGTTCAGAGAGGTCTCAGTAGCTACTTTAGGGACAAAAAGTGGATTTGTTCAAAGGGATACCCTGCGGTTACAGAAAATCCTACCAGGAGGCTTGCAGGACAAGGCCTGTAGTTCTCTTACTCTCTATGCTGAAGTTATTGCCACTAGAAAACTTGTTTTCTAGGTCAAAACGTTGATGCCCACCCTGGCAGCAAGTTCAGGGGATGGTAGGGTTAAGGACTGAAGCAAAATGGTCATATCCCAAGGATGAATAGGGGTCCCATAGGGATCTAGAAAGGAAGGCACCCCTCAGGAAAGTATTGGCTAATCTAAGATAAGCCAAGGGAGCCTGATTTTGTACAACATGAAAATTTGAAATAGCCACTAACCGGACCTTAACTGTAGAATAACTTTCCTAACATGAAAAACAGATGCTTGAAAGTCTAAGACCACAGGCAAAAGTTTGAAAAAGGATCCAGATTCCTTTGGAGTTGCACATATAAAATATTTCTACTTCCTTTTGTAAATTTTCCTGGTAGAATGTGGATTGCTGGGGAAGAGAGCCTGGACTGACTTGTCACCATTGGAAGTGGAGAAACCAACCAGTTAACCTGAGAGCCTGAATGTCCAGTTGAGGCATTCTAGACAAGTGAGAAGGGAGGCCTGGATTGTGATCCAGCACCCAGGGAGGGTGTATCAAATGAGACCAGAGAAAGGGAAACCAGGAGCTACACCTGTCAAGGCCAGAAAGGGGCAATGAGGATGACTGAGATCTTCCTCTCAGATGCTTTCTGTAGGAACTTTGGAATTAGAGGAGTAGGGGGAAAGACATAGAGAAGCGTCAGAGCATCACTTGGTGATTCCCCCTCAAGGTGGTTCAGGGCAAAGAACCTGTTGCATTTGATATTGTGGACAGAAGTAAAAACATTTCAGCATGGTCGGCCCCACTGATAAAAAGTCTATCCCGATACTGTCAAGTTGAGGAGCCACTTATGAGGTGGAAGGATGCTACAGAAAGTGATGAGAGGATATTGCTCATTGCCACACTCTCATCACTTCTTAACATAATGAGTAGGAATGTGTTTCACCTAATTTGTTGGTGTTCCAGACTACTGACATTTTGTCCATCTGGATAGAAATCATCCCTAAAAGGATGTCCAGGAAAGCCTGCAACAGAACTGCTTTCATCTCTAAATATTGTTGTCAAGACTGGTCTTGGAAGGAAACCACATGCTTTAGATCATATTTCCCATGTAACGCTCCCCCCACCCCAGCTAGGAAGTGGCCATGGTCACTGTGGCTTTGGGATGTGGAAACATAAATGAACAGCTTTGAGATACCTTGGGAGATGGCATCTATTACCTTATATATATCGTGCAAATGTCCATCAATCCAATATGAAAACTCACGAGTTGGTACCTGAAAGATCATTGTACTCCAAGTGTCCACCGTAGAACTCTCATGTAATATCTGGTTAGAGGAACAAGGGTGATGGAGGCTACCATTGATCCCAGTAATTGGAGAACCAATCTGGTTGGTGGCATTTGACAGGATAGAACCTGTAGTATCTGGTTACACAGGGTAGACATGCTGTTTTCTGGCAGACTTGCTATCTAGTTAGTGGTATCTAGCTGGGCATCTACGAATTCCCAAGTCTGTACTGGAAAAAACTGAGATTTGTCCAGATTCACTGTGATGCCCAACTGTGATCAAAGATGGAGTAGATAATTCCTGGCCTTAACAAGAATAGACCTTGGGGCAGTAATGAACCAGTCATCTAGTTAGGGGAACACTCAGGACCCTTACAGTCTGAGGTGAGCTGCAAGCCCAGCATACATTTGGTTAACACTTGACCAAAGGGTAGTGCTCTGAACTGAAAGTGACTGGCTCCCAGCCAGAAGTGGTCTGTCAAGCACATCCAGTCATTCGTCCTCAGTAGAGGGAGGATGGACTGTACTGCAACCATCCAGAACTTTGTATGTTTGACTTACTGATTAAGATGGTTGAGGTACAAATTGGCCTGAGGTTCCCATTCATTTTTTGACACCAAAAAGAATCTTGAGTAAGTTTGAGATCCATTTTGGTCTGGTGGGACCTTCTGGATGACTTGCATGGTTAGCGGCTACTTTATTTCTGTAGTGGCAGCTTTTCTTTGTGAGGATGGAACACTGGAAAATGCATTTGATGATGGAAGGAAAAAAAGAAAGGGAATGCAATAACCTCTGGTTATGATCCACTGCACCCAAAGAAGTTAATTGCTGGATGTCCAGGCTTCTGGGTGAAGAGATAAGTGCTCCCTGACTGCCTTCAGATTGCAACAGCTGGGCCTCATTTCAGGAATACTGACAGGACCTTTCAGAGAAGGGACCCCTGAAACCTGGATTCTGTGAACCTCCTCTGCAATGTTGGTGATATCCACCATCAGAATTCCCTTTCTCTGCACTGGGGTTTATCTCCAAAAGTGTCAAGGCAGAACCCATGAGATTTACAGAACCACAGTTTCTTTCCTCCCTTCTGGTTTCTAGAGAAGGACCACTGGGGTAGAAAAATGCGTCCCTATGACAGGAAGATTTTTCCATCTTGCTCACTTCTCGAGAGTGTGTCCTTGACTTTTGGTCAAAAGAGAGTCAAACCATCAAAAGGGGCATTTACAAAGCCTATCTTGATAGGCTCCACAAAGTCAAGTAAGTGCATCCAAGCATATCTTCTTATGATAATGCCTGTACCTGTGGATCTCAAAACAACTACAGGCATGTTGGAAATCAGACACATTAAGACATTTGAAAGGGACTTCACAGTGGTCAGCTGTGAGTCCACAGTTTTCTTTTCCTCTTCAGACATGGTCCCTAATAGGGATTTGGAGAGTTTTTTGGTCAAATCTATCTGAAATCTTGTCATATATACCAGATAGTTCAGCACCCTCAAAAATTAAGATAGATGAAGAGTAAACCCACTTCCCCAACTTGCCCAATGTCCTAGATGCCCAGTTAGGGGGATGGACAGATTGAGCTCTCTTCAGCCAGCTGCTTTTTGGTTGCTGCTTCTACTACCATGGCATCCACCAACATGTTCTTGGTCCAATATTGTTGATCCTTTTGTGCAACAAGAAATTTATCAGGTTTGCACAGAAGTTAGATGCCTCTGCTGAAAATGGAAATGTATCCAGTTGGACTAGCCCGGTAAACAAATGTAAAATAAAATGTAAAATAAATATCCACTTCTTTCCATTCCCACTGTGAGATTAAATCCACCATCTCACCTGCAGGAGGCACCATCCAAGAAGCAGCTGAGCCAGATCCAAAGTCTCTAGGGTCACTGGATCTGTTGTTGATGCTTTGTCCACCATCAGAATTCCCTTTCTCTGCACTGGGGTTTATCTCCAAAAGTGTCAAGGCAGAACCCATGAGACTTACAGAACCACAGTTTCTTTCCTCCCTTCTGGTTTCTAGAGAAGGACCACTGGGGTAGAAAAATGTGTCCCTATGACAGGAAGATTTTTCCATCTTGCTCACTTCTCGAGAGTGTGTCCTTGACTTTTGGTCAAAAGAGAGTCAAACCATCAAAAGGGGCATTTACAAAGCCTATCTTGATAGGCTCCACAAAGTCAAGTAAGTGCATCCAAGCATATCTTCTTATGATAATGCCTGTACCTGTGGATCTCAAAACAACTACAGGCATGTTGGAAATCAGACACATTAAGACATTTGAAAGGGACTTCACAGTGGTCAGCTGTGAGTCCACAGTTTTCTTTTCCTCTTCAGACATGGTCCCTAATAGGGATTTGGAGAGTTTTTTGGTCAAATCTATCTGAAATCTTGTCATATATACCAGATAGTTCAGCACCCTCAAAAATTAAGATAGATGAAGAGTAAACCCACTTCCCCAACTTGCCCAATGTCCTAGATGCCCTGTTAGGGGGATGGACAGATTGAGCTCTCTTCAGCCAGCTACTTTTTGGTTGCTGCTTCTACTACAATGGCATCCACCAACATGTTCTTGGTCCAATATTGTTGATCCTTTTGTGCAACAAGAAATTTATCAGGTTTGCACAGAAGTTAGATGCCTCTGCTGAAAATGGAAATGTATCCAGTTGGACTAGCCCGGTAAACAAATGTAAAATAAAATGTAAAATAAATATCCACTTCTTTCCATTCCCACTGTGAGATTAAATCCACCATCTCACCTGCAGGATGCACCATCCAAGAGGCATAATAATAATAATAGTAAGAGCAACAGCAATAACAATACCAATCAGAAAAGACACTACTCTTAAAAGTACCATACCTACACTACAAAGGCTGGCACCCAAAAGCAAAGCATGAGGAAAAGAGGAAGAAGAAGTGTTTTTTTTTTTTTTGGTAAGGGAGCTAGACAAGAAAAGAGAAGATTTGCATAAACATGATATATATATATATATATATATATATATATATATATACAGTTGCATAACTATATATATTTACATAAATATATGTATGTGTGTGTTTATATATATATATATATATATATACACACACACACACACACACACACACACACACACACACACACACACACACACTGATATTTTTATATATCTATATAGTTTATATAACCATGTGTAGATAGATAGACAGAGAGGTAGATATTTAACAAAGTCCTACAATTTAACTGAGGTGAGGCTAAAAGAAGGAATCAAGTGTTTTCTCAATGTGCAGCAAATGATATCTGAGGTAATAGGAAGGGACAATGGGAAAGGTGAGGAGACTGAACTATGGATCCTAAATACTAGAGTGGCTGAAGTTAGATCCAAAGTTGGATCCAAAGATGCGTCCATTGAAGAATGGACTGAAGGGAAAACACCAGATACAGTATTCAGTCTAACTTTCAAATGTCATTAAAGAAAACTTCTGGCACTAATCATCATATGATAAGGATTATGGCCTTTATTACCGAAGATGTGCAATCATTCTTTTCAGAATATCTCATATTCATTTTTTAAGATGTTTGTTTTGTGGCACAGAAATAGTTATTTGGGATATACTTTTCTGAGGTGCAGGCCAAAGCCAGTGGGCTATGGCTGACCAAGTTTGCAGATGACTGCAAGCTGGCTGCTGTCATCAATTCCCTAGTGATGTGGACATCCTCCAGGAGGGTCTCACTCAGACAAATGACTGGTGCCAGAAACATGTCCTCAAGCTGAATACCAAAAATTGCATCATCATCATCCCTTTTGGGGAGAGTGATATCCCCACAAATTATCACATTAATAATAACATCTTAAGCACTCAATCAGTCATGAGGGAGTTGGGCACCAGGTTGATAGCAGCCTGACTTTTGACCACCATGATGCTTTACTGGTACAGAAAGCCTTCTGCATGGCCCACTTCATAAGTAAGGGTATCTCATCCAGGAACAAGGAGGTCATAACATCCCTGTATTCTTCTCTTATAAGGCCCATTATTGAGTACAACGCACCTTTCGGCATGTACCTCGCAAAGCACATGTAGCAGCTGGAGAGACCACAGATGTTCCACACCAGGAGAATCCAGGGCCTCAAACATCTACCATACACAGATAGGCTAAAAGCCATATCCTTCTACTCAATTTCATACAGACTCCTCAGAGGTGACCTCTGTCTGGCATACAAGGCGATCGTGGACCCTATCTTGATTAGACTAGTGCATATCTGCAAGTCAAGCTCCACTCGAGTAACCCACATGCGTGGCCTCAACCTGGTCTGTGACATCAACGGGACTTGTTGGCAGGACAGATTTGTGTCCCAGAGACTCCTTCATCTATGGAACAGGCTCCCTCTCCACAACAAGCAGAGTACCGTTTACCCCTTTTTAAGCGCAACCTGGATAACTGGATGGGAAACAGAAAATATACCCTTGGGATTCCACCCATGTCCCTGCTGGACAGGGGCATTAAGTGCTGATTTGTCTAAACATGGGCTAAACTCTTGGCTAGGCTTATAAGGGCCTCAGGGCTAATAGCATAGTAACCTCCTATTATCCTATAACCTCCTATGATCCTATGATTTGAATCACAAACTTGCATCAGAAACATATACTTATAAAATGATTTTGTAGAATACAATTTCAGTTATTCTACAAATTTTCCTCACCTGTCGACTGGCTGCGTGGCACAGAGGAATGAAGCCCTGAGTGTAACCCAGGTCACTGACGTTTGATTTGTGGTCCTGCCACTAGTGTAGCCAGGAAGGGAGGAGAAGAAGTAAAGAGACATAGCACATTTACCTTTCTGTGAGGAGAAGGAGGCATTTTTATGCACTAGGAGGCACACAGGGTTGTATGAACCCAATGGTGGACAGCAGAGTGACTATTGCGCATACTGCAAAGTGAGGAGAAGGGCTGTTTGAAGAAAATACCCATTTGCCGAAGTGAAATGACAACTTTGACAGACAATCCTTTGCATACTCCCAGCACTGTGTGGGGCACATGCAGTAGGAACAGGGAGAGAAGCACTCAATATCTGGTCACGGACGTGTTTTAAGGATTCTTTGCAGCACACTTTACTAGTAAGTTACTGGAATGGTTCAGGTATGACAATGCAAATGAGAAACTTAGCTGAACGAAATTAGTTCCTTGACTTTTAGGTAGCACATTGTACCTCCTGAAAATGTAAAACAGCATTTAGATAAATGAAATGCATATACACAAAAAGGAATAATATCATGAATAAGAAGGGAAAAAAAGGCCTTTGTAAAACAAATTTACAGAAAAGGTGAATGCGTAAAAGGGATGTTTATACAGGACCAAATACCAGTTGCCAAGTATTACAGTTAATTGAAGCTATGAACTGTTAATAAGCTGCTTCCTGTAGTCCATGCTTTGATTCCCTTAATCTTCCATTTATATATTTGTTTACATATGGTGTGATACTCAGCAAGTCACTTATTCAGCCTGTGCTCTGAAGCACTTGGGAAACTGGACTAGGCTTCTCAGTTGTGTCCTGGACCATGTGCCTAGTAGCTACCTATGAAATATTTTCTACTATGTAGGCATGTTTTTATTTGCCACATCTTCCTTATATTAAAAGTCAATAGCACAGCATGTGAATTATAATGAATATTTTTATAAAAACTTGAAATCTTGCCCACAACAGTACATAATGTAAATATAAGAAAGTTATTCCCAAAAGTGGCCGCACTCATGTGCACAGTAGAAGTGAAAAAGATAGGCCTGTCACAAAGCCATTTCACACAACTTAAAATAAACCCTGATGGAGAAGCAAAGTATTTCTGTAAAGAAGATGAATGATGCCTCTAGTCATCTGACATTGCCTGTTCGTTTTACTCTAAGGATGATGAAATCATTTTACATACACAGTTTGTTAGCATCATTAGAGACTGTTGTCCTCGACCTCCATTATTTCCACAAGTTTACTCAGTTAGCAAATACCAGAATCAGGGACCTAAATTTTCACCAACATATACACAGATAGTAATGGTAAGCTAGGCATCATGCAGCCCCTCCCCCAACTCTTGAATAAGCTCACCTGCAGGTTAAGGAGTGCAGGACATTATCATCTTTCAGACAGAACCTGGATTACTGGATGATACCTTCAAATTTACCCCAAACTAAATGGCCTAGCCTTCCTCGAGAAATGGGTATAGCCGGGGGGGCTAGGCAATGGTAAGGAGTTGATGGTCACAAGATTAAGTTGCCTTGAAAGTCTTATAAATTCATTAAATCCTGTATTGTGTAGAAGTAGTAAAAAAGTATTATCCATATCTATACTTAGCTTACAAATATATAGGCATATTTCTGTAAAGGACTCAGCAAAATAGCAAATATGATAACTGAAAGCTCATAAATGAATGAAGAAAAATGATACATAAAAATATGTGAATAGAGTATTGGTGCAGCGGTAGCATTGTTGCCTCACAGCAACAGGTTCTCTGGTTGTCCTCCCTGCATTTGTGTGGGTTCCCGCTGTGTGCTCAGGTTTCCTCCCATGTTACAAAGACGTGTCTGGAGTGTTTCTCCCTGGGCCTCTGCTGAAAACTGGCTTTGTTCTAAGTCAGATTTTCCTGGTTAAATAAATATGTTTAGCTCAAGCAGTCTTTGAGGTAGTGTAAATTGTACAAAAATAAACATTGACTATGTCTACTGTGGTTTACAGACCATAGTTCAAGACATGGAACCTAATAAATACTAGCAATCTAAAGATCTTTGTGCTTAAAAGTTATGTTTTTATATTTCATAAGTAGTACTTGCAGTTGTAGAGATATGAATATTTGTTTCTACTGTAAGTTTATAAACAGATTTTGCCCAAAGGCTAAGGATGCAACAACCTTTCACAGGTCCTGTGGAGGCAAAGTTGCTGTGCAGGTACTTTGTTTACCCCTGCCATCTTTTCCATTAGTGTTTCTCCTTGCTCTGTTAATACACTTGCTGTTCAGTTTGTAAATACTCACTCTCTATTTATGCTTAAATGATTTTTATTTCTATACCATGGATACTTCAAGCTACTATGCTACTATAACGCCGTATATACTAGATATTTGTTTCCATCCAAATGCAGCCTAATATGCAATTTAAAGCATAATGCCTTTACAAATCTTTCCTTTTTTTGCTACACATCGTTCAAGGACCACTAGAAAATTTGATTTAAAAATGCTAACAAAAAAATAGATGAAACATATCAACTTCAGTTCCACTGTAATTCTTCTGGATTCACTATGCCCAGCACGGCATGCATGATTAGTGCAGGAGCTCACGCAGGCAATATGTCTGCCATGCGATCCAGGAGCAGCCTGCAGGTGCATGCATGAGAGCTCTTGCACCAATCATGCATGGACTAAGCCCTGGTATGCAAATCACCTTATTTGCAGAAGTCCATGCAAATGAAGTGATTTTGCAATCCAGGAAGCTTGCAATAGTCCGTGCAAGACTAGTGCTATCTGCAGAAATGTACTCGGTTAACAACCGAGTACATTTCTGCAAAATCCAAAATGGAGTTATGACAGCTCCAAATAAATGCTGCATATCATTGAGGAAGCATGCCAAAGGCCAAGTATAAGGCCAATGGCATTGCAAACAATAAAAAAAAATTAAAAAATCAACTTTTATTTTTTTTTAGCCGATCTCGGTTGTTTAAGCATAGGGCAGCGGTGCGCAAACGGGATCGGGGGAAATAAGAAAATAAACATAAAATAAGCATTCTAACTAAAATCAGTATTCTGCCATGCAAGTCAGTGGCAGGCAGAAGACAACCTGGCCAATGAGTAGTGGTTACTAAGGGGGGAGGCTCAGTGTGACACATGTAACTATGCATTAGCAGGCAATCCTATGCAAATGAGGGGAAGGATAGTGCATCCCAGTTTTCCACAGCATGTGAGTCAGATCCCAACAGTGTAAGAGTAGGAACAGCTGGGTTCAAGCCTAGGAGGTAGGTGACATCATGGGGGGTATCAGGCATACCGGAGCCCTGTGACTCGGGTTTGCTCCTAGCTTAGCACAGCTAAGCTAGGGGGTGTGTCTAAACCTGCCTAGCACTCTTTACAAAGTGTAAGCGGGTGTGCATGCCGCACACCGGGTTTTACAGGAAGAAAAAATAAGTTAAACCAGGAAATAGCAGCACTGTGCAAATTTGAGCACTCTGTTTGTGAGGAGCGCACATGGGCTTAAACAGGGAGGCAATGGGAAGGGAAAACAGCAGTAGGAAAGTATTCAAGGAGAACTAGCATAGCTGGCAGGTGAAATGTATCAGAATCAGCCAATTACACAGGCAGCAGACCAGCCCAGCCCACAACACTACTATAAACTAAGCAAACACCTTCCCCTCATTTTTTTCCCACACTCTACACCACTGGTGTATACAAGTGGGGAAATTTTAACAAACAAACCTACAAAATGAGAAGGGCTGCAGCAGGCAATATCGAACAAAATGTGTAAGAGGCTGAGGGTGGTGAGGATGTGAATGCTGCCGAACAACCTACAGTGAGGAGACAGAGAAGAGAATACAGACCCAGGGTATCGTACCAGGGGCTACATGAGCTGGAGATAGTGGAGCGCTATAGGGTGGACAGAGACCTCCTACAGCAAATTGTTGAGCTGTGCCAGCCACACCTGACACACCAAACTGACTGAGGGGAACCCATCCCAGTGGATACCAAGGTATGTGTAGGCCTAGGTATACTAGCCACAGGTACCTCCCAAAGCACAACTGGGGATATCATGGGGATCTCACAGGCATCAGCATCCAGAGAATTCCACCAGTTCCTGGATGCCATGTCAGCACATACCAGTGAGCATGTATATTTCCTCAACACCCATGAGGTGTTGACCAGCAATATGCATCTCTTCCACCAAATAGCAGAATACCCTGGGGTAGTAAGTGCTATAGACTGCATGTACATACACATTAAAGCACCACCCGGTGAGCAGGGTAGGGCCTACATCAACCGCACGGGCATCCCCTCCATCAACTGCCAGGTCGTATGTGATGCCCAGGACATTATAATGAATGTGTGTGCTGGCTGCCCTGGAAGCTATGATGATTCCCACATATGGCATCTGATGCAGCTATACCAGAGATGTGCCAATGGGGACATCCCCTACAGTCACCTAGTGGGGGATGCTGGGTACACACTGGAGTCGTGGCTGATGACACCCATCAGAAATGCACACACACCTGAACAACAACGCCATAACGAGGCACACGCACAGGCCAGACATATAATAGAGCATGTGTTTGGGATGCTTAGGTCACGGTTCTGGTGTCTGGACACATCGTGGAGCCTTGCAGTATTCACCAGCTACATGTACTCAGATTGTTATGGTATGTGCTATGCTACACAATATATGGGCGGCACAGTGGTGCAGCGGTTAACGTTGTCGTCTCACAGCAAGAGGTTCTCCGGTTTGATTCTAGGCTGGGGTGCCTTCTGTGTGGAATTTGCATGTTCTCCCTGTGTTCGCGTGGGTTTCCTCTGGGTACTCCGGTTTCCTCCCACATTCCAAAGACATACATCTGGAGCATTTCTCCCCGGGCCTCCGCTGAAAACAGGCTCTGTGGAACCTAGTTGGACTTTCCCGGTCAACAAATGATAAATAAATAAATAAATAAATATAATCCTGCAGAAACAGCTGCAGCAGGAACAGCATGGGGCAGGGCCACACAGCCCCCCACCAATGCCAAGGCCTGCACAAGCACAGAGTGATCCAGAGGAGGAACAACCTGAGCCTGCCCCAGTAGACAGAAGGAGGCATGCCCAGTATGCCCTGGCCTTGGCAACGAGGCAATGCATAGCACATGCACTGACACAGTAAGGACCCAGGGAATAACACCTCTCTCTGACTTGCACATACAGTAAAAGGGATGCCAAATATGATACTGCCTGTGCTCAACCATGTATAGGGAGTGTACTATGTGCATCCAACATATGCAACCCTCCAGCACCATCCACAAGACTGGCACGTCCTCAAGGTAAGTCAATCAACCTACCAATTGCCAAGTGGAGTAGACTGTGTTGTTACCTGTATCTATGGTATGGATGTGAACATGCAAGGGAATTGGGTGGCTGAATGTTATGGCAGCAGACAGTAGACACCCATAGTGGCACCATCACACCTGTAACACATACTGGAGTCACCATTGTAGCCAGCAATACACAGGGTGACAAAACCCACTGCAGGAAATGTGCTGAGCGAAATGTGTGTCCACATGACCCACACATGCCAGTCAGGATGGTTCACATACCCAACAACAGTCTCAGCCAGCAGGAAAGGTGTAGACAAACACAAACAGAGCCTGTGCTATGGCCCCAGAATGATGGCTATGGTTAACCTCCCCCAGGCCTACACAGACAGACCACAGCAGGGCAGGCAGTGGGATGTAAGTTCTGAAGGGTAGGAAGTCAGACACTAATATGTAGGGCAACCAAAGCAACGATCTGTAGTACACTGGTATGCCTCTAGTCAGCATGACAGTTAGCAATACAGAATGAAATGGAGTACCTGACATACCAGTACAGTCATAGCAAATGTGTACAAGTTTCATGTGTGCCCCCCCCCCATCCTACATAGTAATGTAATAACAGTCAGGTGTACCCCCAACCCTGTGTAGAAATGCAGAAATAGTCAGGTGTGCCCCCCATCCTACATAGTTATGTAATAACAGTCAGGTGTGCCCCCCCTCTCCTGTGTAGAAATGTAGAAACAGTCAGGTGTGCCCACCCATCCTACATAGTAATGTAATAACAGTCAGGTGTGCCCCCCCCCAATCCTGTGTAGAAATAGTCAGGTGTGACCCCTAACCCTGTGTAGAAATGTAGAAATAGTCAGGTGTGCCCCACCCATCCTACATAGTAATGTAATAACAGTCAGGTGTGCCCCCCACTCATGTGTAGAAATGTAGAAACAATCAGGTGTGCCCCCCCCTGCTATGCAGAAATGTAGTAACAGTCAAAGCCAAATGATCAATGGATACTCTGCAGAGAGCATGCTACCTGTCGGTGTAAAACACAAAGATCAGCACTGCAGCACAAACTACCTGGACACGATCCACACATTCAATAAAGTCGGCCATACTGGGCATGCTCACATACTTAAGAAATGAAGGCAATGTCAGTCAACAACATACTAAAAGGTCATACTGGGCTTGCTCACACACAAACACATGTAGGCCATGACTGCAAACACCAGTGGACCAGACATATCTGGCAGTTGCAGTTGTTAGTGCAGACACTCATCAGTATGCACCACTCATGGCTTGCACACACAGTGGATAGGAATGCAGACATATATGTCAGGACAACACACTATAATAAGCCAAAGGTAGATGTACATAGATGTGTGGAAGAGGGTGACTGTGACAAGGAGCCATCCAGGTCTGTCCCACCTGGCACACAGTCAAAGAGCCCCAAACACATGAGGTGCAGATGTCACTCACAGCAGATACTAACCACCAGTATCTGTCAGCATTACAGATTATGTGGTGCATGTGCCAGCTGTGCAACATGACTGTACAAGGAAGTAGTCATTCAGCAGCTGTATACACATACCTGGGACATATGATCCTGTGTGTGCCTGCATGTAGCGTGTCAACCCCTAGATGAATGGGTTATGTCCCATGCACACACTGCCCTCCACATAGCCCTACTATGAGAAGCCTGCTGAGGTCATCCAATGTGAAATACACTTTTGGGAGATGGCCTCTGGATGAATTGCAGCCCTCCCCTAGCTGATTGCATATGGAACAGCTGTGGTAACTTTCCCATAGCCAATTGCATAGAAATACACTCCAATATCTAGGAACATCATGTTGGTGTTGGCCCTTTTCATTCACTGTGAGCAGGAACTAGATCTGTTGTTTGGCAAACAGCATCTCAGATGGATTGGGGATTTTCCTCTAACAACATACACTGTGGAAACAGGGCAACACAGGAGGGGGATGTACCTGACCTGACTACAGACTGTAAGTGCTGCTTTACTGCATTTGTTGGTTTAACAGTGTGTGTGTGTGTGTGTGTGTGTGTGTGTGTGTGTGTGTGTGTGTGTGTGTGTGTGTGTGTGTGTGTGTGTGCGGATATGACTGTCCTAAATGTCTCAATACCTGCCATGTCAGTTCCATGTTTATGAGGAATCCCCATCTGCAGAGTCATCTGCAGACAGGACAGTGTGTTGTGCCTTTGGTTTCATGTGTTACCAACAAAGCATCTATTTGTGGACTGCAGAAGGTAGTGTGAGGATTGCAGTCTGTAGCTGGTGAAAGCCGTGACAGTTACTGGCTTCTTATCCTTTGTAGGACATATGATGTAACAAACCCTGTTACAACAGTAAATGTATGAGGTTATCACAACAACATGTCATTATTGGCCCTTTGTATGTGCTTCCAGCCACAACTCTGTCAACCAGTGCACATATGTCATGCATGAAGTGGTGCATATGTGCTGTACATCATAATTAGTGTCATCATATCTGATAACAAGCCAGTGAGATATCAGACTGCTACACATGTTATATACAGTAGGGGCTATATTTGATGACATAACCTGGACATTCTGTGGATGTTTGTACAGTACTGAGGTCTGTGTACTTATGGTGAATGTCGACAGTGCGGGTATTATTAATATGTACTTTAGCTTGTGTACAGACTGTGGGAGATGTCATTGTTCTAGGCCCCATTCTATCTGATGTTACATGCTGCTGCACTGTATGGTACCGTATTGGCATACATGTTTGTAGGGCCATACACGCACATGTCCCATACCACAGACAGCCATCAGACCAAACTGTGTAGCAGCACAGTATATGTATGGTCAGTCTGTGAGTGACACATATGTTGATGGTGTTGAACAGATAGTCCATATACTGTTATATTATGCTAGCTTAACATATGTGGCTGTGGCTGTGGCTGTGTTCACATTGGGTGTGGTTATGCACTTTCACACAGGTGTATCTTACCCTGTTCTGTGATATGCCTGTAGAGCCTGCTATATATGCAGGTACATGTGCATTTCCCCATAGGAGATGTAGGCCAGTGTTAAGCCAGTCTGCCTGTAGCCTGCACAGTGCATTGTTACATGCCTAGCAGCTTAGTGTACTTACCCAGTGAGATGTCATGTGCAGATACTTGCCAGATTTACTGCTGCTGGGCCTCCCTTAACAGTCATGTATGTCAGACAGAGCAGTGGGATGCTGTACAGATGTATGTCAATATCTAGTGGGTGGTATGTGGCGATGGCACCCCTGTACCAGCAGTTATTATGTGGCAGGCCAGACAGGGGTGTGTGAATGCATAACCTATGTTGGCAAATGTATTTCAGTCGTTATGTGTTATACCCATCTACATGGCTGTCTCCATCCATATTGTCAGGCATGGTACACATATTTAGCACTAAGGGGTTATGTGTACACCTCTGGAGTGTACAGAGTGTGTCAGAATGTCCACATATATTGGCCAATATCTCTGCTGCAGTCCACAGGGGCATTATGTGCTAGCAGAAGTACTTTACTATGATGTCCTTAGGATGTCTATCAGTAGCCAATGGCACACGTTATAAGCAGATGTGACCTCCAACACACACCATGTCAGTGAAGACAATCCCAATGACAGTAGGAATAGTCTACTAATATACCTGCTATACATACCTGACATCCCCTTGCACTACGACTACGGGACTATAGAGGCTGGGGTAGAGCTACACTCCACGTCCAGGACATATGGTGGAAATATATGTACATATTATTATCCTGATAGCCATACACACACACACACACACACATATGTATATATATATATATATATATATATATATATATATATATATATATATATATATATATACACATATATATATGTGATTGCACATGTGTAGTACTTCCAATCACCACTGTCATGGTAACCACCTACTCTAACCTCCTACATCATGTGGACATGGTCCCTTTACATTGCCTGTGTAATGGACATCCTTCCTGTGTGTGGGCATCAGTGTTACAGACTGCAGGTAGCAATACCTCTTACAGGAGAACCGGCACACTCAGGGCAGCTACATATTTGTAGCAGGTTATGCTTTGTATTGTACTGGTGTTAAAGGGTGTGTGTGTACATACTACTTTACCTTGGAATGCAGTCTGTCTGCATAGCTCTCAACTGTGGGCCTGTCCTCTTGGTGGCAAGACATGTGCCTGTCATCTGTTGTCTGTCCACCACACGTCCTGTGTCAGATATTTCACTGGGAGTGTGTGTGTTGAGAGCTATAAGTACATGGCTACATCTATATGTGTTTCTAACCCCAATTCACTGACTAAGGGTATGTTGCAGACTATCCTGTAACACCAGTAACTTGCTTAGTCTATGGCAACAGTTCTCCACATTTGTGCCTGTGTTCCAGCCTCTATCCTCCACTACATACCAAGCTTTGTACAAATGACATACTGTTGGGGGTTGTTCCATAGTGGGCTGTGAGTATATTATACTGCCATTGCTGCCATCAGTCCACTGCTGTTGTATCCTCCACACATACGGTGGGGCTGGGCCATATATGTGTGGGCATCACCTACACAATACATGTGTGCTCTTATGCACTTCAGAGGCCAGTGTATGTAACAGTGGTATATGGCCCTGTTTTATTGAATCTGGGGGGGGCACCATAAATTACCTAGTCTGTTAAAAAATGTGGGGGTATCAGGGGTGAGCTGCCTTAAGGTATCTGGATGTACAGTACCGTATACTTCACCTATATTTACATTACTTACATAAATTGGGTTAATGCAAGCCTACTGACTCCTGCCATACAGACTGTTCTGTTTGTCAGTGTGCATGTGATGGTGTCAGTTATGCCTTGTTATGCAACAGTTACAACCCATTTGATCACATGCCGTCTTTACCACCTCGTGATTTTGTACAGAGTGTAGATAGAGGCTGCTGAACTATACATCTGCATTACATATTGTTGATTGTTTCGTATCCTGTGGCCCAGTCTTTCCTCACTATTGTACAATTTGAAGGGCTTGGCCTGGACAGCAACAGTTGTGAACCTTTCCAGCCTACTGTGTTAGTATAACTGTTTCACAGTTGCATTACTCTGTTTACATGGATGTCAGTGTCTGAACAGCTATATGACATGGCATATAGAACTGTAATAGTACACAATTAAAGGTATTCCATTTCTGCAAACCTGTGTGTGGTGTTTTCCCTATGACCTCTCTGCGGGTATATGTTGCAGGCAACAATAGTCATTTGTATGGGTGGCCCATACAATGTCCAATTGTTTAGGTGTTAACTGTAGGCATAGTGGCTGTTCCATATTGTGTGCACCTTCTACATATGTATCTTACTGTACATATATCTGTGTGTGTATGTGTAGTCACACACACACACACACACACACACATATATATATATATATATATATATATATATATATATATATATATATATATATCTGCATATCTGTGTCTGTGTATCTGTATCCTGGAGATGTTGATGGCTTCCACATTTTACATTTCCTATGGGAGGCAGACTGTACTGCATGATATGTTACCAATACCAGCCTGACATCATACATTTTTATGCACTAGGAGGCACACAGGGTTGTATGAACCCAATGGTGGACAGCAGAGTGACTATTGCGCATACTGCAAAGTGAGGAGAAGGGCTGTTTGAAGAAAATACCCATTTGCCGAAGTGAAATGACAACTTTGACAGACAATCCTTTGCATACTCCCAGCACTGTGTGGGGCACATGCAGTAGGAACAGGGAGAGAAACACTCAATATCTGGTCACGGACGTGTTTTAAGGATTCTTTGCAGCACACTTTACTAGTAAGTTACTGGAATGGTTCAGGTATGACAATGCAAATGAGAAACTTAGCTGAACGAAATTAGTTCCTTGACTTTTAGGTAGCACATTGTACCTCCTGAAAATGTAAAACAGCATTTAGATAAATGAAATGCATATACACAAAAAGGAATAATATCATGAATAAGAAGGGAAAAGACCTTTGTAAAACAAATTTACAGAAAAGGTGAATGCGTAAAGGGATGTTTATACAGGACCAAATACCAGTTGCCAAGTATTACAGTTAATTGAAGCTATGAACTGTTAATAAGCTGCTTCCTGTAGTCCATGCTTTGATTCCCTTAATCTTCCATTTATATATTTGTTTACATATGGTGTGATACTCAGCAAGTCACTTATTCAGCCTGTGCTCTGAAGCACTTGGGAAACTGGACTAGGCTTCTCAGTTGTGTCCTGGACCATGTGCCTAGTAGCTACCTATGAAATATTTTCTACTATGTAGGCATGTTTTTATTTGCCACATCTTCCTTATATTAAAAGTCAATAGCACAGCATGTGAATTATAATGAATATTTTTATAAAAACTTGAAATCTTGCCCACAACAGTACATAATGTAAATATAAGAAAGTTATTCCCAAAAGTGGCTGCACTCATGTGCACAGTAGAAGTGAAAAAGATAGGCCTGTCACAAAGCCATTTCACACAACTTAAAATAAACCCTGATGGAGAAGCAAAGTATTTCTGTAAAGAAGATGAATGATGCCTCTAGTCATCTGACATTGCCTGTTCGTTTTACTCTAAGGATGATGAAATCATTTTACATACACAGTTTGTTAGCAACATTAGAGACTGTTGTCCTCGACCTCCATTATTTCCACAAGTTTACTCAGTTAGCAAATACCAGAATTAGCCAGCTGTCCGTTTTGACCTCAACTGTCGTTTTCAGAGAAAAATTAAAAAGTTAAAATAAAACTCATGAAGTTTTTTTTTTTGTGCCACCAGAGGAGAGGAGAAAGTAAATATATCCCAGCTCGAACGGAGCGACGACACACACTACTAGCTACTACACAACAATGAAATGCTTTTAACTTCAGTATTCCTGGTAGCAAGATTTAAAATGCTTAAGCACTCTGCCAACATTGCCCAGTGTTGCATTGTAGTACCTCAGACTGATTCTAGAACTTCACCATGCAGTGTAATACTGCTAAATTAACACGCCCTGATTTGTATTATCCTCATCTACTATGTTGAACCGTTATCCCATGAAACAAATTGTTCTTTGCTTTTTGGGCACTTGCAGTTACCCAACATTATTTTGCTTTTACTTGATTCTGTAAAGCAGGGACCACACAAAAAAATAAAACTATCTCTTTGCTCTGCATCTTCCTTAACTAGTATTTTGTTGTAGGAGTAGGAAGTTACTAACCTTAACCTCGCACTTTGGCGAAAATATTAAAAACATAATGAAACTCTTTAAAGTATTGTGCTTTCTGAGATTATGATATACTTTGAAAGTTACATAAAAATGTCACCACCTGAAATCCATTCATCCACAACCCCTTTATCCCATTCTGTTGTAGGAAGTTACCTGTTTTAACACCGTTACCTTTGGCGATATAGAAAAAAACATTAAGAAACTCTTTTAGTATGTGTGCTTTTCTGAGATTATGACGATACTTTGAAAGTTACATAAACATGTCACCTGTTAGAAATCCATTCATCCACAACCCCTTTATCCCATTTTTGCATATGTGACGTAAAAAAAAGAAAAGAGAGAGGGTCGTCAGTAGTACAAGATCAAGAGTACTAGCACTAATATCATCACACAGGGGGCAGTAACACTTAGCTCAATTAACCCCCACCCAATACAGGTGCAGCCAAGGACTGAAACTTCCGATTAACGAAATGGAAAATATGTTACATCTTAACAACTGAGTACCTCCACCCCAGTACAAACAGTATTTGACAGAACTTTCAAAAAATGCAGGAATGTTAAGATCATCATTTCTGAATGAGCAGTAAAGTGATGTTATTGACTTAAACGATCTTATGGGGTAAATCAAAATTTACAATTTTTAATAGCAAAGATAACTGCTTTTTTTTTTTTTTTTTTTTAATCAGATTTACCACCATGTGCACAGGCTGCTAGCTCTTGACCTTTATCTCCATGGATCATCCATAATTAGGTTTAGGAACATAGAAAATAAGTAACTGCAATTAGTGCCGCCTGTTGTTTTTTCTCCCCTTTAGCACGGCTTAAGTCATCAAAGTGGGTGGTCCCATCAGCTGATGTCACTGTGATGTCACAAAATAGGTGGAGAGGGGGTGGGAATGGGTGGAGTTATGTGTGTAACCAGAATCAGGGACCTAAATTTTCACCAACATATACACAGATAGTAATGGTAAGCTAGGCATCATGCAGCCCCTCCCCCAACTCTTGAATAAGCTCACCTGCAGGTTAAGGAGTGCAGGACATTATCATCTTTCAGACAGAACCTGGATTACTGGATAATACCTTCAAATTTACCCCAAACTAAATGGCCTAGCCTTCCTCGAGAAATGGGTATAGCCGGGGGGGCTAGGCAATGGTAAGGAGTTGATGGTCACAAGATTAAGTTGCCTTGAAAGTCTTATAAATTCATTAAATCCTGTATTGTGTAGAAGTAGTAAAAAAGTATTATCCATATCTATACTTAGCTTACAAATATATAGGCATATTTCTGTAAAGGACTCAGCAAAAAAGCAAATATGATAACTGTAAGCTCATAAATGAATGAAGAAAAATGATACATAAAAATATGTGAATAGAGTATTGGTGCAGCGGTAGCATTGTTGCCTCACAGCAACAGGTTCTCTGGTTGTCCTCCCTGCATTTGTGTGGGTTCCCGCTGTGTGCTCAGGTTTCCTCCCATGTTACAAAGACGTGTCTGGAGTGTTTCTCCCTGGGCCTCTGCTGAAAACTGGCTTTGTTCTAAGTCAGATTTTCCTGGTTAAATAAATATGTTTAGCTCAAGCAGTCTTTGAGGTAGTGTAAATTGTACAAAAATAAACATTGACTATGTCTACTGTGGTTTACAGACCATAGTTCAAGACATGGAACCTAATAAATACTAGCAATCTAAAGATCTTTGTGCTTAAAAGTTATGTTTTTATATTTCATAAGTAGTACTTGCAGTTGTAGAGATATGAATATTTGTTTCTACTGTAAGTTTATAAACAGATTTTGCCCAAAGGCTAAGGATGCAACAACCTTTCACAGGTCCTGTGGAGGCAAAGTTGCTGTGCAGGTACTTTGTTTACCCCTGCCATCTTTTCCATTAGTGTTTCTCCTTGCTCTGTTAATACACTTGCTGTTCAGTTTGTAAATACTCACTCTCTATTTATGCTTAAATGATTTTTATTTCTATACCATGGATACTTCAAGCTACTATGCTACTATAACGCCGTATATACTAGATATTTGTTTCCATCCAAATGCAGCCTAATATGCAATTTAAAGCATAATGCCTTTACAAATCTTTCCTTTTTTTGCTACACATCGTTCAAGGACCATTAGAAAATTTGATTTAAAAATGCTAACAAAAAAAATAGATGAAACATATCAACTTCTGTTCCACTGTAATTCTTCTGGATTCACTATGCCCAGCACGGCATGCATGATTAGTGCAGGAGCTCACGCAGGCAATATGTCTGCCGTGCGATCCAGGAGCAGCCTGCAGGTGCATGCATGAGAGCTCTTGCACCAATCATGCATGGACTAAGCCCTGGTATGCAAATCACCTTATTTGCAGAAGTCCATGCAAATGAAGTGATTTTGCAATCCAGGAAGCTTGCAATAGTCCGTGCAAGACTAGTGCTATCTGCAGAAATGTACTCGGTTAACAACCGAGTACATTTCTGCAAAATCCAAAATGGAGTTATGACAGCTCCAAATAAATGCTGCATATCATTGAGGAAGCATGCCAAAGGCCAAGTATAAGGCCAATGGCATTGCAAACAATAAAAAAAAATTAAAAAATCAACTTTTATTTTTTTTTAGCCGATCTCGGTTGTTTAAGCATAGGGCAGCGGTGCGCAAACGGGATCGGGGGGAAATAAGAAAATAAACATAAAATAAGCATTCTAACTAAAATCAGTATTCTGCCATGCAAGTCAGTGGCAGGCAGAAGACAACCTGGCCAATGAGTAGTGGTTACTAAGGGGGGAGGCTCAGTGTGACACATTTAACTATGCATTAGCAGGCAATCCTATGCAAATGAGGGGAAGGATAGTGCATCCCAGTTTTCCACAGCATGTGAGTCAGATCCCAACAGTATAAGAGTAGGAACAGCTGGGTTCAAGCCTAGGAGGTAGGTGACATCATGGGGGGTATCAGGCATACCGGAGCCCTGTGACTCAGGTTTGCTCCTAGCTTAGCACAGCTAAGCTAGGGGGTGTGTCTAAACCTGCCTAGCACTCTTTACAAAGTGTAAGCGGGTGTGCATGCCGCACACCGGGTTTTACAGGAAGAAAAAATAAGTTAAACCAGGAAATAGCAGCACTGTGCAAATTTGAGCACTCTGTTTGTGAGGAGCACATGGGCTTAAACAGGGAGGCAATGGGAAGGGAAAACAGCAGTAGGAAAGTATTCAAGGAGAACTAGCATAGCTGGCAGGTGAAATGTATCAGAATCAGCCAATTACACAGGCAGCAGACCAGCCCAGCCCAGAACACTACTATAAACTAAGCAAACACCTTCCACTTTGTTCCCACACTCTACACCACTGGTGTATACAAGCAGGGAAATTTTAACAAACAAACCTACAAAATGAGAAGGGCTGCAGCAGGCAATATCGAACAAAATGTGTAAGAGGCTGAGGGTGGTGAGGATGTGAATGCTGCCGAACAACCTACAGTGAGGAGACAGAGAAGAGAATACAGACCCAGGGTATCGTACCAGGGGCTACATGAGCTGGAGATAGTGGAGCGCTATAGGGTGGACAGAGACCTCCTACAGCAAATTGTTGAGCTGTGCCAGCCACACCTGACACACCAAACTGACTGAGGGAACCCATCCCAGTGGATACCAAGGTATGTGTAGGCCTAGGTATACTAGCCACAGGTACCTCCCAAAGCACAACTGGGGATATCATGGGGATCTCACAGGCATCAGCATCCAGAGAATTCCACCAGTTCCTGGATGCCATGTCAGCACATACCAGTGAGCATGTATATTTCCTCAACACCCATGAGGTGTTGTCCAGCAATATGCATCTCTTCCACCAAATAGCAGAATACCCTGGGGTAGTAAGTGCTATAGACTGCATGTACATACACATTAAAGCACCACCCGGTGAGCAGGGTAGGGCCTACATCAACCGCACGGGCATCCCCTCCATCAACTGCCAGGTCGTATGTGATGCCCAGGACATTATAATGAATGTGTGTGCTGGCTGCCCTGGAAGCTATGATGATTCCCACATATGGCATCTGATGCAGCTATACCAGAGATGTGCCAATGGGGACATCCCCTACAGTCACCTAGTGGGGGATGCTGGGTACACACTGGAGTCGTGGCTGATGACACCCATCAGAAATGCACACACACCTGAACAACAACGCCATAACGAGGCACACGCACAGGCCAGACATATAATAGAGCATGTGTTTGGGATGCTTAGGTCACGGTTCTGGTGTCTGGACACATACGGTGGAGCCTTGCAGTATTCACCAGCTACATGTACTCAGATTGTTATGGTATGTGCTATGCTACACAATATATGGGCGGCACAGTGGTGCAGCGGTTAACGTTGTCGTCTCACAGCAAGAGGTTCTCCGGTTTGATTCTAGGCTGGGGTGCCTTCTGTGTGGAATTTGCATGTTCTCCCTGTGTTCGTGTGGGTTTCCTCTGGGTACTCCGGTTTCCTCCCACATTCCAAAGACATACATCTGGAGCATTTCTCCCCGGGCCTCCGCTGAAAACAGGCTCTGTGGAACCTAGTCGGACTTTCCCGGTCAACAAATGATAAATAAATAAATAAATAAATATAATCCTGCAGAAACAGCTGCAGCAGGAACAGCATGGGGCAGGGCCACACAGCCCCCCACCAATGCCAAGGCCTGCACAAGCACAGAGTGATCCAGAGGAGGAACAACCTGAGCCTGCCCCAGTAGACAGAAGGAGGCATGCCCAGTATGCCCTGGCCTTGGCAACGAGGCAATGCACAGCACATGCACTGACACAGTAAGGACCCAGGGAATAACACCTCTCTCTGACTTGCACATACAGTAAAAGGGATGCCAAATATGATACTGCCTGTGCTCAACCATGTATAGGGAGTGTACTATGTGCATCCAACATATGCAACCCTCCAGCACCATCCACAAGACTGGCACGTCCTCAAGGTAAGTCAATCAACCTACCAATTGCCAAGTGGAGTAGACTGTGTTGTTACCTGTATCTATGGTATGGATGTGAACATGCAAGGGAATTGGGTGGCTGAATGTTATGGCAGCAGACAGTAGACACCCATAGTGGCACCATCACACCTGTAACACATACTGGAGTCACCATTGTAGCCAGCAATACACAGGGTGACAAAACCCACTGCAGGAAATGTGCTGAGCGAAATGTGTGTCCACATGACCCACACATGCCAGTCAGGATGGTTCACATACCCAACAACAGTCTCAGCCAGCAGGAAAGGTGTAGACAAACACAAACAGAGCCTGTGCTATGGCCCCAGAATGATGGCTATGGTTAACCTCCCCCAGGCCTACACAGACAGACCACAGCAGGGCAGGCAGTGGGATGTAAGTTCTGAAGGGTAGGAAGTCAGACACTAATATGTAGGGCAACCAAAGCAACGATCTGTAGTACACTGGTATGCCTCTAGTCAGCATGACAGTTAGCAATACAGAATGAAATGGAGTACCTGACATACCAGTACAGTCATAGCAAATGTGTACAAGTTTCATGTGTGCCCCCCCCATCCTACATAGTAATGTAATAACAGTCAGGTGTACCCCCAACCCTGTGTAGAAATGCAGAAATAGTCAGGTGTGCCCCCCATCCTACATAGTTATGTAATAACAGTCAGGTGTGCCCCCCTCTCCTGTGTAGAAATGTAGAAACAGTCAGGTGTGCCCACCCATCCTACATAGTAATGTAATAACAGTCAGGTGTGCCCCCCCCCCCAATCCTGTGTAGAAATAGTCAGGTGTGACCCCTAACCCTGTGTAGAAATGTAGAAATAGTCAGGTGTGCCCCACCCATCCTACATAGTAATGTAATAACAGTCAGGTGTGCCCCCCACTCATGTGTAGAAATGTAGAAACAATCAGGTGTGCCCCCCCCTGCTATGCAGAAATGTAGTAACAGTCAAAGCCAAATGATCAATGGATACTCTGCAGAGAGCATGCTACCTGTCGGTGTAAAACACAAAGATCAGCACTGCAGCACAAACTACCTGGACACGATCCACACATTCAATAAAGTCGGCCATACTGGGCATGCTCACATACTTAAGAAATGAAGGCAATGTCAGTCAACAACATACTGAAAGGTCATACTGGGCTTGCTCACACACAAACACATGTAGGCCATGACTGCAAACACCAGTGGACCAGACATATCTGGCAGTTGCAGTTGTTAGTGCAGACACTCATCAGTATGCACCACTCATGGCTTGCACACACAGTGGATAGGAATGCAGACATATATGTCAGGAAAACACACTATAATAAGCCAAAGGTAGATGTACATAGATGTGTGGAAGAGGGTGACTGTGACAAGGAGCCATCCAGGTCTGTCCCACCTGGCACACAGTCAAAGAGCCCCAAACACATGAGGTGCAGATGTCACTCACAGCAGATACTAACCACCAGTATCTGTCAGCATTACAGATTATGTGGTGCATGTGCCAGCTGTGCAACATGACTGTACAAGGAAGTAGTCATCCAGCAGCTGTATACACATACCTGGGACATATGATCCTGTGTGTGCCTGCATGTAGCGTGTCAACCCCTAGATGAATGGGTTATGTCCCATGCACACACTGCCCTCCACATAGCCCTACTATGAGAAGCCTGCTGAGGTCATCCAATGTGAAATACACTTTTGGGAGATGGCCTCTGGATGAATTGCAGCCCTCCCCTAGCTGATTGCATGTGGAACAGCTGTGGTAACTTTCCCATAGCCAATTGCATAGAAATACACTCCAATATCTAGGAACATCATGTTGGTGTTGGCCCTTTTCATTCACTGTGAGCAGGAACTAGATCTGTTGTTTGGCAAACAGCATCTCAGATGGATTGGGGATTTTCCTCTAACAACATACACTGTGGAAACAGGGCAACACAGGAGGGGGATGTACCTGACCTGACTACAGACTGTAAGTGCTGCTTTACTGCATTTGTTGGTTTAACAGTGTGTGTGTGTGTGTGTGTGTGTGTGTGTGTGTGTGTGTGTGTGTGTGTGTGTGTGTGTGTGCGGATATGACTGTCCTAAATGTCTCAATACCTGCCATGTCAGTTCCATGTTTATGAGGAATCCCCATCTGCAGAGTCATCTGCAGACAGGACAGTGTGTTGTGCCTTTGGTTTCATGTGTTACCAACAAAGCATCAATTTGTGGACTGCAGAAGGTAGTGTGAGGATTGCAGTCTGTAGCTGGTGAAAGCCGTGACAGTTACTGGCTTCTTATCCTTTGTAGGACATATGATGTAACAAACCCTGTTACAACAGTAAATGTATGAGGTTATCACAACAACATGTCATTATTGGCCCTTTGTATGTGCTTCCAGCCACAACTCTGTCTACCAGTGCACATATGTCATGCATGAAGTGGTGCATATGTGCTGTACATCATAATTAGTGTCATCATATCTGATAACAAGCCAGTGAGATATCAGACTGCTACACATGTTATATACAGTAGGGGCTATATTTGATGACATAACCTGGACATTCTGTGGATGTTTGTACAGTACTGAGGTCTGTATACTTATGGTGAATGTCGACAGTGCGGGTATTATTAATATGTACTTTAGCTTGTGTACAGACTGTGGGAGATGTCATTGTTCTAGGCCCCATTCTATCTGATGTTACATGCTGCTGCACTGTATGGTACCGTATTGGCATACATGTTTGTAGGGCCATACACGCACATGTCCCATACCACAGACAGCCATCAGACCAAACTGTGTAGCAGCACAGTATATGTATGGTCAGTCTGTGAGTGACACATATGTTGATGGTGTTGAACAGATAGTCCATATACTGTTATATTATGCTAGCTTAACATATGTGGCTGTGGCTGTGGCTGTGTTCACATTGGTTGTGGTTATGCACTTTCACACAGGTGTATCTTACCCTGTTCTGTGATATGCCTGTAGAGCCTGCTATATATGCAGGTACATGTGCATTTCCCCATAGGAGATGTAGGCCAGTGTTAAGCCAGTCTGCCTGTAGCCTGCACAGTGCATTGTTACATGCCTAGCAGCTTAGTGTACTTACCCAGTGAGATGTCATGTGCAGATACTTGCCAGATTTACTGCTGCTGGGCCTCCCTTAACAGTCATGTATGTCAGACAGAGCAGTGGGATGCTGTACAGATGTATGTCAATATCTAGTGGGTGGTATGTGGCGATGGCACCCTGTACCAGCAGTTATTATGTGGCAGGCCAGACAGGGGTGTGTGAATGCATAACCTATGTTGGCAAATGTATTTCAGTCGTTATGTGTTATACCCATCTACATGGCTGTCTCCATCCATATTGTCAGGCATGGTACACATATTTAGCACTAAGGGTTATGTGTACACCTCTGGAGTGTACAGAGTGTGTCAGAATGTCCACATATATTGGCCAATATCTCTGCTGCAGTCCACAGGGGCATTATGTGCTAGCAGAAGTACTTTACTACGATGTCCTTAGGATGTCTATCAGTAGCCAATGGCACACGTTATAAGCAGATGTGACCTCCAACACACACCATGTCAGTGAAGACAATCCCAATGACAGTAGGAATAGTCTACTAATATACCTGCTATACATACCTGACATCCCCTTGCACTACGACTACGGGACTATAGAGGCTGGGGTAGAGCTACACTCCACGTCCAGGACATATGGTGGAAATATATGTACATATTATTATCCTGATAGCCATACACACACACACACACACACATACATATGTATATATATATATATATGTATATATATATATATATATATATATATATATATATATATATATATATATACATATATATATATATATATGTGATTGCACATGTGTAGTACTTCCAATCACCACTGTCATGGTAACCACCTACTCTAACCTCCTACATCATGTGGACATGGTCCCTTTACATTGCCTGTGTAATGGACATCCTTCCTGTGTGTGGGCATCAGTGTTACAGACTGCAGGTAGCAATACCTCTTACAGGAGAACCGGCACACTCAGGGCAGCTACATATTTGTAGCAGGTTATGCTTTGTATTGTACTGGTGTTAAAGGGTGTGTGTGTACATACTACTTTACCTTGGAATGCAGTCTGTCTGCATAGCTCTCAACTGTGGGCCTGTCCTCTTGGTGGCAAGACATGTGCCTGTCATCTGTTGTCTGTCCACCACACGTCCTGTGTCAGATATTTCACTGGGAGTGTGTGTGTTGAGAGCTATAAGTACATGGCTACATCTATATGTGTTTCTAACCCCAATTCACTGACTAAGGGTATGTTGCAGACTATCCTGTAACACCAGTAACTTGCTTAGTCTATGGCAACAGTTCTCCACATTTGTGCCTGTGTTCCAGCCTCTATCCTCCACTACATACCAAGCTTTGTACAAATGACATACTGTTGGGGGTTGTTCCATAGTGGGCTGTGATTATATTATACTGCCATTGCTGCCATCAGTCCACTGCTGTTGTATCCTCCACACATACGGTGGGGCTGGGCCATATATGTGTGGGCATCACCTACACAATACATGTGTGCTCTTATGCACTTCAGAGGCCAGTGTATGTAACAGTGGTATATGGCCCTGTTTTATTGAATCTGGGGGGGCACCATAAATTACCTAGTCTGTTAAAAAATGTGGGGGTATCAGGGGTGAGCTGCCTTAAGGTATCTGGATGTACAGTACCGTATACTTCACCTATATTTACATTACTTACATAAATTGGGTTAATGCAAGCCTACTGACTCCTGCCATACAGACTGTTCTGTTTGTCAGTGTGCATGTGATGGTGTCAGTTATGCCTTGTTATGCAACAGTTACAACCCATTTGATCACATGCCGTCTTTACCACCTCGTGATTTTGTACAGAGTGTAGATAGAGGCTGCTGAACTATACATCTGCATTACATATTGTTGATTGTTTGGTATCCTGTGGCCCAGTCTTTCCTCACTATTGTACAATTTGAAGGGCTTGGCCTGGACAGCAACAGTTGTGAACCTTTCCAGCCTACTGTATTAGTATAACTGTTTCACAGTTGCATTACTCTGTTTACATGGATGTCAGTGTCTGAACAGCTATATGACGTGGCATATAGAACTGTAATAGTACACAATTAAAGGTATTCCATTTCTGCAAACCTGTGTGTGGTGTTTTCCCTATGACCTCTCTGCGGGTATATGTTGCAGGCAACAATAGTCATTTGTATGGGTGGCCCATACAATGTCCAATTGTTTAGGTGTTAACTGTAGGCATAGTGGCTGTTCCATATTGTGTGCACCTTCTACATATGTATCTTACTGTACATATATCTGTGTGTGTATGTGTAGTCACACACACACACACACACACACATATATATATATATATATATGTATATATATATATATATATATATATATATATATATATATATCTGCATATCTGTGTCTGTGTATCTGTATCCTGGAGATGTTGATGGCTTCCACATTTTACATTTCCTATGGGAGGCAGACTGTACTGCATGATATGTTACCAATACCAGCCTGACATCATACAGGTGGCTGTAGTACTGTTAACATCTTGTGCCCATGTTGTGTCAGATACTGGTTATGGGATCTGCAACACTTGGTAGTGTATTGCAGGACGGACATGTTTGGCTGTGGAGGTGGGATGCCTAGTCATACAAAACATATAGTGTGTGGGATGTCTCAACCCCATTAACAGTGCATGTGGAAATATGTGTTTTTGTTAATCTGACGTTGCTATCTACAGATGTATGGCCATATATACCTATATAGATATACATATATCTGCTTTTATATATATATATATATATATATATATATATATACCTATGTCCGTATATACCTACATAGATATATATCTACGTACACATATGTAACTTGCTGTGTATATGTAGTCATATAGGAGTAGACACATATAAGTGTTGATGTAGGCATTTGCATGTATATATGTTCATATACATTAATATATATGTATATAGTGTTAGAAATATATATATATATCTATATATATATATATATATATATACACATATATAGATATGTAGTATCTGTTTAGATATTAATATATTTACATACACATATAGATTTTATTATACATTCTCTGTACTGTTGCATGACTGGACTGGATGATATGTTTATGAAAATAGCAAATTGATTTGTATCTGGCATGGCATAGTGGAAAATCACTTTGTCTGTGGTGTGCAGGGTCCTGAGTTCAAGTCTTGCAGGAGCTGTTTATTTTGTTGCTGGGCAGAACACGGCCCATTGGATACAGAGTGATTAAGGCACTTTTGAGCAGTTGTAAGCGGGTATAAGCCTGTTTGCGCAGGGGTAAGCACTGCCCACACAGGTTAAGCAATTTAGAAGCTGAGTATAAGAAACTGTAAATGGAAGTTAGCAGTGCTTACCTCTGCACAAATCCACACAAACCCGCTTACAACTGCTTTAAAGTGCCTTAACCACTCTGTATCCATCGGTCTGTGTTCTGCCCAGCAACAAATTTAAAAGCTTCTGCAAGGCTCAAACCCAGGATGCTGCAAACCATAAACAAAGTGATTTATCACTAAGCCATGACAGATATACATAAGTCTGATGTCATCACAAACATATCATCCAGCACAATCATTCAACAGTACAGGAAATGTACTTTAACATCTAGATGTGTGTGTGTGTGTGTGTGTGTGTGTGTGTGTGTGTGTGTGTGTGTGTGTGTGTGTGTGTGTGTAGATATATATATATATATATATATATATATATATATATAGATATAGATATATAGTATATAAAACTAAATAGATATATACCTCTCTCTCCGTGCATGAATCTATACAGATATGTCTACATATATGTAAAAAAAAATATATATATATATATATATATATATATATATATATATATATATATATATATATATAAATATATATATATATATATATACATATATAAATATATATATTAGTCCTATGATACATATACACAGACACATGTATGAAGATACTTATATATATATATATATATATATATATATATATATATATATATATATATATATATACATGGGATCCCGACACATGCTTGACTAGCATATGTCCGAATCACAAAACATCGAACACACATACACTAAAGTGCCTAACATCAGCAAGTGCTTCAGTGTATGTGTGCCTGTTTCTTAGATCAGACTACAGTGCGGGTAAGGGAAAATTCCCTTTTCTACACTGCAGTGCGATCTCGGAGTGAGAATAATAAAGTAGGGGGTGTGGGGGGTGGGGGGGTGCAGCAGGGTGAAGCCCCCCCCCTGCAAAAACGGAAGCGTTTTTCGATATTAAGCACTTTCGTGTATGTGTGTTCAATGTTTTGTGATTCGGACATAGGCTAGTCGAGCATGTGTCCTAGACCCATATACATATATATATATATATGTATATATATATATATATATATATATATATATATATATATATATATATATATATATATATTACATATATATAGAATATATGTAACTACACATGCACACACAGAGGTATGTCTAGGAAGATACATAAGCAGAGGGTGCACACCATACTGAAGAGCCAGTATCCCTACAGTTGCAACCTCATCTGATGGACAGTGTCTGAGTCACCCATACCACAGACAACTGGTACCTGACACATATACCCACAGAGAAGTCAAAGGATGTAACACAACACACAGGTTTGTATACATAGGAAAGGTTAAGTTGTGTACTATTACAGTAGTATATGCCATGTCATATATCTGATTATGCTTTGACATTCATACAAACAGAGTAATGCAACACTCAAACAAATCATTTATTACAGTAATCTGAAAACATCACATCTGTTGGTGCCCCTGCCAAGGCCTTCAAGTAGTACAACAGGACAAACAGACTTGGCCACAGCATAACTAGCAATCAACAGTATGTAATGCAGATGTATAGCCCAGCGGCCTCTAAATACACTCTGCATTCAATCCCTGGGTTAAAATACCTGGGTTGACACTATGGGTGGTATCTGTCACATAACAATGCATAACTGAAATTATCACAATCACACTGATGGCAGTAAGCAGTAGGCCAGCAATGTTTACAAGGTGAAATGTATGGTAATGTACATCTGCATACCTTAAGGCAGCTTACTACTGGTATTACTCACATGTTGTAACAACCTAGGATACTTATGGTGTATACCCCCCCCCATATACTGACTTACAGGGGCAGAGCACACTGTTACATACACTGACCTCTAGACTGCAGAGGTGTACATATATGTTGTGCAAATGAAGCCCACATATATATGGTGCATATGGTCTGTACACCATTATTTACTTGACATCATGCCTGATAAAATGCCAGTCAGATAACAGACTGCTGGACATGTTGTGTGCAGTAGGGGCTGTTTCTGAGGACATTACTTGGACATTCTGTGTTTTTGTGTACAGTACTGTGGTCTGTGTACATAGGGCAGGGGTCTGGAGCCTTCACTATCCAAAGAGCCATTCCTGACCCCTCACCCACCATACTAAATTCATCGGGAGGCACAACAGCTATCTGGCTCCTACAATGAAGATAGCAGAGCGTATATGGTTTCATATATAGTTATACTAAATATAATATAACTAAGTGTATAAGAACAATACCTAACATATGTCCATAATTGTGTTCCTGTGTTGTGATTGCTTGATCTCTCTGTCTGTATGTGTGTGCTTGTGTGTGTGTGTGTGTGTGTGTGTGTGTGTGTGTGTGTGTGTGTGTGTGTGTGTGTGTGTTTGTGTGCGTGTGTCTGTGTGTGTGTTGTGTGGTAGAGTGTCCATTAATTTTCAGAGGTACGAAAACCAAAGAAACTGTGTTGGGTAATCCTCAGAGGTACAAGGAGCCACTACAGCAGGGTTGAAGAGACACATGTGGCTCCAGAGCCGCAGGTTGCAGACCCCTGAGGTAGGATGACTGACAACTATATGTGTATTGCGCTTATGAACCATGGGCTCTGTGCAGAATGCGGTAGATGCCATTGTTCTCTGTCCTGTTCTGTCTGATGTTACATGCTGCTCCAGTGTTAAGCTTGTATATCATATGTGCCTGTGGCTGCATTGACATTGGATGTGGGTATGGATTTTCTCACAGGTGTCTGCTACGCTGTACTGTGACCTGCATGCCGAGCCCACTATAATTGCAAGTACATGTGTATTCCCCCATACAATATGTATTCCAGTGTTGTGGCAGTCTGCCTGTGGTTTGTCCAGTGCTTTGTGACATGCCTAGCAGCCTACTGTAATTATCCAGTGTGCTGTTATGTCTAGTTACTTGCAAGACATACTGCAGCCAGGCCAGCATAACTGTTGTGTATTTCTGACAAAGCAGTGGTATGCTGTACAGATGTATGTCACTGTCTACTGGGTAGTATGTGACCATGTGTACTCAGCACCACCGGATATTATGTGTCAGGACAGATTGGCATGTGTGCATGCATACACTGTATGGGCATATGTACTCCAGTATTATCGTGATATACCCATGTGCATGGCTAGTAACATCCACATTGGGAGGCGTGGTCCACATGTCTTGCATGAAGGGGACATGTGTACACTTTTGGTCTGACCACAGAGTGCCAGACTGTCCACATATATTGGTCATATCCCTGCTGCAGTCCACAGGATCATTACTGTGCTAGCAGTGGTACTGTACTATGATGCCCTCAGGATGTCTGTTCATAGCCAATGGTGCACATGTCTACAGCAGATGTGACCTCCCACACCCAACATGTCTGTTAAGACACCCCTATGACAGTAGCAACAGTCTACATGTATACCTGCAATACATACATGACATCCCCTTGCACTAAGGAGTTGGAACTATTGGTGCTGAGATAGGACTCCACTCCATGTTCTGGACATATGGTAAACATATATGTGTACACATATATCCACATATCTATATAGATATATACACATATACACATCTACATACATATATGGACATATACATATCCACATACATACATGGAGATATGTATGTACATATGTATATATATATATATATATATATATATATATATACATATATATATATATATATATATATATATATATATATATACATATGAGCACTCACACATATACATATACGCAGCAATGATTCCAGCAAGTGGCTAAGCTTCTGATGTCATTCAAAGGGGATCCAGAATGTGTATGCCTCGGATGACATGATTGACAAACCACGATGCTTTGCCACAGATGGTCTGCACCTGTTGCCCCAGGGATTCAGGTTACTGGCTACAGCTCTTGACCTTATTTAGGCAAGATTCAAAGGACAAACCACCACCATCATCACTGAGGGCTTTTCATCCAGAAGAAAGGGGGTAATTGTCCCACTGTACTCATCCCTCATTACATATATCTCATATATGTATATATATATATATATATATATATATATATATATATATATATATGTATGTATGTATGTATATATACCTGAATATATTTGTCAATGTATAGATGTGTGTGCATATCTGCACCATTGTAATGTGTAATCTTTCCACATTGTACATTTCCTACGGTAGAATGACATTTCTGCTTGATATGTTACAGATATTGCCCTGATAGTTTACAGGTGAATTGGATTACTGTTAAAGCATTGTAGCTGTGTTGTGGAGGGTCCTGGAGTCAGGATTTGTATGTGCTGGATATTGGATTGCACAGCATATCTGTTAGGGCTGTGGAGGGGGGCGACATTGCAGTAATTACCAGGTACCCCTCATTTGTGCCCCCACCCCCATTAACTGTGCATATTGTCTGTTATGTTGTAGTGATTGGTTCAAGATGTTGTTCCCATGTGGACATGCTATACACATTTATATATATATATATATATATATATATATATATATATATATATATATATATATATATATATATATATAGACATATTTATCTATCTATATACAATTGATGTTATACAATTATTTGTGTCATATATATATATATATATATATATATATATATATATAGATATAGATATATACATATAGCTGTCTGTCTACATTTACAGATATATACTTGCCCATATGTCCATATATGTTTGGCTCATAATTTTGGCCTGCACCTCATTCTCTTGACAATTGACATGAATGATCTCAGGATTGAAGTCAGTAACTACTGAGGACACCTTTGCATTTCAGACTTCTACACCTCCAAAATATGTGTTTTAATACATATAACTGTTTAACTAGCAACATTTTAAGTGTATGAGAACAATATTTGACATATATCCCTATTTGCACCCACGTTTTGGCACACTTTGTCCAGAATTCTTGCATTAAGAGGTTGTGTGGTATGGTATTATTACATTTCCTATACTATTGAATGATTGTGCTGGATGATATGTTTGTGATAACATCAGCTTTATGCATATCTGTCGTGGTTTAGTAGTAAATCGCTTTGTCTATGGTTTGCAGGGTCCTGGGTTTGAGCCTTGTAGAGGCTGTTTATTTTGTTGCTGGGCAGAACTAGGACCGTTGGATACAGAGTGATTAAGGCACTTTTAAGCAGTTGTAAGCTGGTTTGCATGGGTTTGTGCGATGGTGAGCACTGCTAACTTCCAGTTACAGTTTTTTACACTCAGCTAGCTTCTAAATTCCTTAATCTGTGTAGTCAGTGCTTATTCCTTTGCAAACAGGCTGAAATCCTCTTACTGCTGCTTAAAAGTGCTTACTCCCACTTACCCCCGCTATAATTTCTATAAAAGAAAAGAAAAAATGGGTGATAGGGAAGTGGTGAAAAAGGGGCACAAAGAAGGAACGACAGTAGGCAAAATAGCTAGGAATGTGCAAGAAGGGTGTAGGGAAGGTCCATAGCTGCCCATTTCTTCTACAGCAACAGCTGTGCATATGCAATGAATTTGGAGGTACATTTGAACACTCTAACCCCTGACAGAGGGATGAGGACGACAATAATATGTTGTGATGCCAATTAGACCAGATTACATGTGTCCAGTGGACATGTGTGCAAAATAGACAGCTATCTATTGGGCGTGATTTTTTTGGGGGGGAACAGATTGCCCTTTTATTTTTAAGGTGAGAGTGGGATGTTGGGGAAGGAGAGTAGGTATGCTCGGTGAGAATAAGTTGGGTAGGATGACAGACAAGACAGACAAGACAGCATACAGGGGTGGTATATGACATGTGGGGGGAAACACCTTGGACAGGGAAGGGTGTTTGGAAGTCACAAGCCCATGAGCCCCCAAATGGACACAGTGGGACTGAGGTCTCAACCCTTGGGCAGTCACCACTGCACCTTCATGGCCCCAAAGGTAGCTGTGTTAGGGGCTGTGTAGGAGGGGCAGGCTCACCATCTAATTGTGCCACTTGGCCCTCAAGTTGACGTAGCTGGTCTTGAAACTCCCCATCGAGCTCCCTACGCACCACGGCTCTGACCTGACGACGGGTGACAGGTTCCTCTTCGTAAGCCCCATCCCCTGTGGAGGTTCCACCTGAAGGTGGCGCAGGGCCAACAGAGGAGGAGGTCCCAGACTGGGCCCCAGACATGCTGGTGCCCGATGCCATGGCCAGCTGAGGTGGGACAGGGTTCGCTGGGACCGGCCTTCCCATATGAGCTACGTTGTAACAGGTTTAAGAAAGATATGGGTTAGTAATAGTCAACAGCATTCAGGATTCATTATAATAGCATGCATAGGTATTCCCATTAACCCAAGACACCAGATTTAAAACAGTTGCAGAGCAAGCAGAACACATGCATATATGGAACAACAGTGGCCATTACAACAGCATGCAGGTTTCATTGTTGGCAACAGGCCAGCAATATGGGGGTATTTTAACATGGCACATGCATAGAAACAAATGTGAATATTTATAAACCAGTAGGACATCCCAACAAATGTTTGGAGTGTACACATACCGACTGAGGTGTGTAATTGGATTATTTTTGCATATATGGTAGGGGTGAGAGAGAGAGTTCAATTAACAACTAATATATCCTTGTAGTTTTCACAACATTCTTAGTCACTGCAGTGCTCTGTCCCTTACATGTATTATTACACTACCCAATGGCCTTATATTGTACAATGTTATGTTTGTAGATTATTATATACATGACCTGTGTCTTACATACAGGCGTGACAAGATGCAGGTGTTAATGCAACATATTTTAAGAATTGCTCTCATACACTTTGAGTGAGATGCTAGAATGACAGGTTTGTTTTCATATACATTCTCTGGCTATGTACAGGTCTGACTATCAGTTATATGTCATTAACGGCTGCCTACATTTCTTGGATCATCACACTGATTTTAAAGGGGAACAAGGTACCAGGCTGGTGATGTGGGCCATTTATCTGGACATGCTGGACAGATTGGAACAGTTGAGGGGTATGAATATGCATACAGCTTTCTATCTGAACATTCTAACAAAATCTGTACAGTTGTGGGGTATGATTATGCATACAACTTACTAGCACTCCCAGGATTCAAACCCCTGCTGTGTGTGACAAAAAAATTACAGTTAACATCACAGTACACTGTCCTATCAGGTACTTGTTGTGAAGTTTTCAAATGTTTTCTGTCTAAGTCTCCCTCAGTTGTACAATATGACTGACCTCTTGGCACTTCCAACATTGTTATACAGAACTTCATACACATTTTATCTGCATATCACAGTGTGGGTAATACTGCTTAATACAACAATACTATGTACAGAATGCAACAGTGCAACAACATATGAAAGAAGAGTAAACAGAAGCACTCCATGGGGTTATACCTTTATTCACAGAATATTGCACCTTTATTTATACTGGTATGACACTTTCTAAGGCTCTTATATTTATTTGTTATGACAGTACATGCAGAATAATTACTAACTTGACACAGCCTTTGCAACCTAGCATCATGGGCTTGCTGGTGCTCAGCCTGCTCATCTGCAGCTGTCAGAGAAATACAGTGATATTTTGCCATACCTATGCATAGCATACACCAGCTAGGCAATTATTAACTGCTTAGTAGAATGAGTAGTTACTCAGTACTGGGGCATTAGGCATCTGCCAAGATTCCTGGATCCACTGTTTCAGTACATCACCCTCTGCTACTTTAGGACAGCATGGTGGTGCCTGACCTGCTTATCAGTCTGGGGCATACCTGTGGCACTGGTGAGGTCACGGGTGAGACTGTCCCAGGCCTCCATTTTATACTGCGAGCCCTGGTACTAACCCTGCAGTAGTCTTTGCTCATGGTGTTTTACCAGGAGCCATACTATGATTTCTGATTCTTGGATGCCCCAGCACTGCACTCTAAATTGAGTGCTTTCACCCACTGCAGCCATTCTGCCTGCAGTAGGAAGCTACAACAAATTTTGGGAATTATTCCTGCCTGCGGGGTTTAAATATGGCCAATTTCCTGCACTTTTCCATGACTGGCCAGTTTTGAATAGGCTAAGCTATGGGCACGCCTGCTTACCTAAGGTTGGCAGTGCTTAAAGAGGTATACAAATAGGCAGATTGAATTGGCTGCCCCACACATTGCTTACACTTACTAAGCTGAGCTGTACAGCACTTAGCATTGCTTAATAGTTAATTAGCATTATATTTGCTTTTTGGCAGTGATCTATTATTCATTACAGGTTATATATGTGTCTGGTATATACAATTCATGTGTACATACACTGTATGGGGTCCTGGGGACTTCTACACTTTATTACAATAACACCTCACATCTGTGTGTACTGCAGTACTCCAGTTCACATATTTATGTGATATAGCTGGGTATACAACATAAGGCTGTATAGAAAGTTCATTCACATGTTCAGCTTGTTTTCCTATGGAGAGGATTGTTTATTAAAAACCTCAGTCTTATGTACTGTTGTGTTGGCTTAGTGGTTAAGTACTGTGACTGAAGAGTACAGGATCCTAGGTTCACGATCTGCAAAGCCTGGTTATTTTTTTCCTGCCCAGAACAGCGGCTGATGCATACTGAGTGATCAAGGCACTTTTGAGCACTTGTAAGCAGGTTTGCTTGGCTTTGCATGAGGGTAAGCAATGCTAACCTCCGGTTACATATGCTTACAGAGAGTTAGCTTTGATCTTGCTTCACTTGTGTGTGCATTGCTTACCCCAGCGCAAACGGCCTTAAACCCGCTTACAAGTACTTAAGAGTGCTTGCTACCACTTACTACTGCTTACTAGTGCTATATTTTAGACAGTAATAATGTAATGGTTCTTAGGGAGGTGGGAAATTTGAAGAAATGTATGGAGTTATCATTCATTACACAGTTTGCCTTCCATTTGTATCTGTGATACTGTATGGGTCATGTGATTATCTGTGGACTTTGCAACATTATGACACTGACTCCTCACATCTACATTAAATGCAGTATTGCAGTTCAGAAATATGTTATTTATTAGGTTATGCAATAAAAAAATTTATCATAAAAAGTGATTTGGAAGGGAAAATGGAATGTATTGCAGTGGGACTTGAACCAGGAATGACTGCTTGTAAGGTGAATAATCTGTCCACTACACTATCGCTGTACTGCTTCATTTCCATATATCTTGGTTTTTATCTGCTTTCTGCTATTTAACCTGTATTAACCGTATCTAAGCAATGGGCAAACCTATGCGCCTATGGTTACACTTCGTCCGTTTTACTAAAAAAATTTTTTTATTTTTTTTCTTCAGTATTGCTTTTATACATGTGGGGGGATGTCGCTGGGGATATACATACATCTATGAGCAGTCTTGCTCATTGTTTACTATGACTTCATTGCAGGGGCATGTATATTGTGAGAGCTCTGCTCTCAGATACACCCTCTGCACTCGTCCGCACTCCATGTAGGATTAGGAGCTCAGGCAGTGCGCCTTCATTAATATGCATAGCGCACTGCCGTCAGGCTTCTAAACGGCTGATTCAGTGCATGACTATCTTAGTCATGCACAGAAGGATAGTGAATCCGGGGGATTGTGTTACCTGCCACTGATTTTTACTCACTGTACTGTTTGCCTCACAAATCAGATTCACTGTTACTCTCTTTATACACCTAGTTCATAGCAAAATTTAACACACCATAAATTAGGAAGCAGTGCCTTTCCCCAAAACAAGAGTCAGTCAGCATGTCTTTCAATAAAAAGCTAACTAAAACTGGGGGTGCATCCAGAAATATACTAAATTGTACTGATTAGTAGCTAGTAGGACCCTACAGGAACTCTTAAAGACAAAGAAAGATGAATTGTTGCAGGCAAGAGGGATTTTGAAAGTAAAGAGGTATTCAGGTAAAATAAAATGCCTCTAGAAAAAGGATTCCCACAGCTGCTCTCCTACATGCTTCTCTCTCTCTTTCTCACTTTCTGCCTCTCCACTTTGCAAATCCATTAAGCTTTATGCACAAGAAAGTCCCTTAAGGATTTGACTCATATCATGTAAGGAATAAAGTAACAGCATAACTCAGGGTCAGCATTAAATCCTCTTATGTATGACACTGCTGGTCTCTTGAGCTTATGATGTAGTCATCACTGAGCTTACTGCCCTGCAGGAGTGAGTTTATGATCCAGTACCGTCTACCATAACAAGCATGTCTGCTTGAGTTTAGTTTAATATTTGTATATAAGATTTAGGTATATGAGTTTAGAACAGTATCTATTTGCGCTTAGTACTAACTGTATATACATCCTGCCTTTATTCCTAGCCTTTAGCTAGATATTGGTATATCTGTTCATTACTATGTTTCATATTGTATGTATAGCTAATGTTTGCTGCAGTATGTATTATTTGCTATTGTATGTATATTCAATTGTTCTTTGTGTACTCTGCTGCTGATTTATTGTTCTGTCAAGTTTTTCTCGCTGGGCCTCCACTGAAAATGGACCTGTGTCCAGTTGGAATTTCCCAGTAAACAAATGTAAATAAAATAAATAAATAAATGTCAATACAATCATGGTCATAGTGCTTCCAAATGTAATGACTGTATCCTGATGGACAGAGAGTATCACAGCACTGCTAAATGTTACTGTCATTCCCTTAGTTATTTATATGATTAGGAAAAGGAGAAACTATATTTATTTATGTATGCATTCTTTTACTTATTTTACTTTTTATAACAGGGCCATCAACTCCATGCTGCTCCCTCAGATGTGGGAAGAAAACTACTGCAATCAAAACATATAACAGTATAACCGTGATCCAGTCATAAACTGTACATAATTTAAACAAAATTAACACAGAATAGAGGACTAAGGTCTCTTCTATAAAGTTATGTAAACTGTTAACATAAAAGTATAGTTATTCTGGTAATGCAGTGTTTAAATACTAATGCTAGAAATACAGCAAAGTACAATTAAATGTGCTTAAATTCAATAACAATGTGTTTAGCAAATACAAATTGCAAGGTGTAATTAAAATCATATAGTTTATCTGTATTTGATTTTTTAAAGTAGCTGTAAAAGTGAGTTGGGAAACAGAAAAACAGTGATAAGCAATAAAACTATTGCGATGTTGAAATATTTGGCAGGAGTAAGAGAAGAGGAATGTGGTACTAAAATAAGATAAAAAACATCAATATTGAGGAGTGGCTATCATGGAAGCTGTTTAGGAATTAGAAGAGATAAAGAATGTTAGTGAAGGTACTAAAAGGAGGAAGCATTTGGAAGGAGGGGAAAAAGGGGTGCGGTACTGTAAATGAAGAAGTAAAAATAAGTTAGAAAATACTCATGGGAGAGGGTAGTGCATAGGTATGGGAAAAAAGGAGAGAAAGAGAGAATAAAATAAGATGGGGACTTTAGCTAATTCTGCCTAAAACACAGATTTGCTAAAGTTTCTGTGATTTAAAAAGCTTGTTTCCGCTACACATTGTACTTAATTTACTGCCTGCACTTTAACAAAGTCATTTTTGTCAAAAAAACAACCACAGAAATATATACCAATTCACCCAGTTAAATTCAACAAATCACACAAGAATAAATAGTAAACTTCCAGGAAGGCAGCAGGATATCCAAAGGCATAAAAAATAATTATTTATTAAACAAGAAATGTAAGCGCTTTCACGGTATTGCAATCCGCTTCATCAGACGTACTCTCATATAACAAACTGATAGCTCTTAAATACTTTTTAAAAAACATTGGCTGTTTGAATGTTTTTTAAAAAGTATCTAAGAGCTATCAGTTTGTTATATGAGAGTATGTCTGATGAAGCAGATTGTAATACGGTGAAAGCGCTTATGTTTCTTGTTTAATAAATAATTATTTTTTATGCGTTTGGATATCCTGCTGCCTTCCTGGAAGTTTACTATTTATTCTTGGGTGATTTGTTGAAAGTCGTTTTTGTGTTTAAATTACCTGTTTAACTGTTGTAGGCTACACACTCAAGTATGATAGCCATTTCTGTGCATTTAAAGTGTTTTTTTTATTGTATCTGCTTTATTTTCTGAAAAAAACAAAAAAATACTTGTTTTCCCACCTTTCTAAGCTAGTATAGTCCAGTTTTCAGGTTAGTGCTGATTTCAGGGCTGTGTTACAAGTTTCTGTGTTTGCCCATACTTTACTTGGATAGAAGGAAGTTTCTCTGTTCACTGTGAGAGAGGGAGTTTTGAGCAGCCTATCTGTCCATGGAGGAGTGGTTTCAGCCCAGAAATTAATAGTTTATTAGCCATTTTGGGCTAATTTCTACCTCTTTCATTTCCCTGCTATAAAACCTGCATTTGCCTGTTTTTTGCTTGCTGGGCAGCGTTGGTTAGCTTGGGTATAACTATTCCCGGCTCCACAAAGTGTACTCTTCAATTTTTCCCTTGGAACTAGAAAAACGTTCAACTTAAGCACTCAAACCATTCACTTCTCATCCCACCACTTGCTCAAAACTCATAGCAAGCACTAATAATCCTAAACACTAGACCCCCCCTATACTGTAGAGAAGAACAAGGCTCTCTATTTGACCTTACCAGCCAATCAGTAAAACAGTTCACTGTACCTATCCAGGCATGTCCAAAAGGCAGTATCAGGTGTACTCTCCAGTCAACTGATGAATCTGGGCATTTTGAGACAATGTTAGAATTGCCTCATTTACACAGACAACCCTCTCCTCCTTCCACCAAACACAAATACATGCGAGAGATGCAATTATACAGCCAAACTAAGCTAAGCTTTCTCAACCCAAGACTGGACCAGGCAGTCAGGAGGAGAAGGGAATTACTTGCATCACATCACCAGTCTCACATAGACCTATGAAACCAGCACCAGCAAAAAACACACATAAATACACAAAAACATATTCAGTGGCTCTAAAAAAAATCTGCAAAAGCAACAGAGACCTCCAAAGCAGACATCCAAGCAACTTCCACCCCCCAACACAAACCATGAAACACATACTTCACAAAACCAGTGTGCCACGCAATCACAGTCCTTAAGGCAAAATAAAGTACCCAACACACTAGTAATAGGTGACTCTATAGTCAGGTACACTGATGTCCCACTCACTAGGCTGAACAAGGAGAAGGTTACTGTTAGCTGCCTGTTGGGTGCCAGGATCTGCCACATAACACAAGCACTCAGGTCACTCCAGAACAAGTACAAATATGACTCTGTCATTGTCCATGTTGGTGTGAATGACCTGAGCCGTACCTCTCTGGACTACATGAAAAGAGACATGGGGGAGCTCTCTGATCACGTAGCCCAGGCTGGTATGACCCTGACCCTGAGTAGCATCCTGCCCTCACCAAGAATGATACCACAGTATAGAGAAAACTTTATCAATTTCAACAATTGGCTATGCTTCTGGTGTCATTCAAAGAGGATCCAGTGTCTGTCAGCCTGAGATGACATGCTCGACAAGCCACGCTGCTTTGCTAGAGATGGCTTGCACCTGTCACCCTTAGGCTTTCGAATACTGGCCAAGGCTCTTGCTACCCTCATAGTGCCTTTTTTAGGCAAGCTTCAAAAGATAAACTCACTGCCGTAAATAGCACAAGTAACAAAAAACTGAGGGTAATGCTACTCAATGCCAGAAGTCTAAACCTCAAAATGCATGCACTCGAGGCACTCCTCAGTATGGAGAAAATCAATATATGTGCAGTAACAGAAACCTGGTTTAAGGCTCCAGAGAGCACCCCAGCACTACCAGGCTACAAATCATACTATACATTTCGGCCACAAAACCCGGACCGAAATACAAAAGGCGGGGGAGTATCCATATTCATCAAGGAAACTCACACCTCCAGGTTAGTGGCACAGCACGATGCTTCAGAGATCATCCATGTGCAGTTAACAATGGGCAAAACTGCTATTCAAATTATAGCTTGCTATAGATCACCCACCATGTCCCAGGACCCCCACTCCGCATTTCTGGAAACACTGGGAAACATAAAAAATACCCTGATATTGGGTGATTTCAATTACTCAAACATTAATTGGGAGAACTACTCAAGTGCAAACTCCCTTGCCCAACATATCCTAGAATTTATAAATTCAAACACCCTGGATCAACTGGTCAACACCCCCACCAGAGGTGACAACATATTGGAACTGGTCATCACCAACATGGGCAACCGGTGTTCCACAACGAATGTCAACCCCTCGCTGGTTAGATCTGACCATAAACTAACCACTCTGGATATCCACATTTTGCCACCACCCCTGGTTAAAGAAACCACAGTGAAAAACTTTTCAAAAGCAAACTTCACATTACTTAAGAATGAGGTGGGAAGTTTCAAAGCCCCCATGCTAAAGGATAACGCTGTCCAAGCTGCAAAATCCTTTACTACTGCACTCTACGGGCACCTACAAGAATGCATGGATCATGCTATCCCAAACAAAACCAAAACGCACTCCTCCAAGAAAAGGAAGCCAATCTGGTGGACCCCTGCCATAAACAAGCTATAAAATAGAAGGAGGAAACTAGTACAGAAAAGAGTAAAATCCAAAGAATGGAAGACATCCCTGATCAGTATCAGCAAGAAACTACGTTCCCTCATAAAATCATCCAAGGCTAGCTTCGAAAGAAAAATTGCCATGGACTCCAAAGATAACCACAAGGCAGTCTTTAGTTATGTCAAGAATCTAAGTGGCAATTCTCAGATCTGCTCAGAGTTAGTGCAGAATGGCACAAAATGCACTGAACCGACTGATATAGCCAACATCCTGGCTGACAGGTTTAGTACAACCTTCACCCCCAAAAGGGCCCATAACTATACCAGGAGAATGTAGTGGCCCTGAAAACACTGACACTCAGGTTAATATAGCCCTCTCCAAAGCCAAAAACACAGCATCAGTTGGACTGGACGGTGTCCCAGACTGCGTCCTACATGAGCTCAAAGATGAACTAATCCCTCACCTAAACACGCTGTTTAAACTCAGCCTCTCCACAGGCTACGTGCCCACAGAGTAGCGCACAGCAACGGTTATTCCACTAAACAAAGGTGGAGCCACAACAATGGACCCCAGGAACTATCGCCCTATAAGCCTGACTAGCTTGGTCTGCAAAGCTATGGAGTGCATCATCATGGATCTCATTAACAGAGACATTGGGAACTTCCAAACACTGGACCCTACTCAGTTCGGCTTTGTTAAGGGTAAATAATGCCTCCTAAACCTGGTGAACTTCTTTGAGACAGTTACCAAGGCTATAGACAAGGGAAAGGTGGTCCACACAGCCTACCTAGATCTCACAAAGGCCTTCGACACCATTCCCCACTAAGGTATTATAGACAAGCTCACCAGCCTGAACATAAACCCCTACGTCATGAGATGGGTTGCCAACTGTCTCACAGACAGAACCCACATGGTAAGAGTTGCAGGAGCTAGGTCTGACTCTAAACTGGTTACAAATGGCGTTCTCCAGGCCTCAGTCCTAGGACGCCTCCTGTTCGGCATATACTTCTCAGAGGTACAAGCAAGCACAGGAGGACTATGGCTAACCAAGTTCGCAGATGACTGCAAACTAGGGGTTATAATTGACTCTCCTGCTGATACAGACATCCTCCAAAAGGGTCTCACTATGACAGATACTTGGTGTCAAAACCATGGCCTCAAGCTAAATGCCAAAAAGTGCATAGTCATCCCCTTTGGAAAAAACAAAGTTCCCACAAACTACCACATAGGTGGTAGCCCCCTAAATACAGAAGACGTAAAAAGGGATCTGGGGACCCAAGTAGATAGTAACCTCACCTTTGTAATCACATTGCCAAAGTGGTTAGAAAATCCTTCTATGTGGCCCACCTAATCACAAAAGGGTTTGCATCCAGATCGAAAGAGGTCATTGGGTCCCTCTACGCATCACTCATCAGTCCCGTCATAGAGTACAATGCCCCATTTGGGATGTACCTTACAAGACACCAGCAACAACTGGAAAGACCACAGAAATACCTCACCAAGAGGATCACTGGCCTCAAGCAGATGCCCTATGCAGCTCGACTGAAGAAACTCCAGCTGTACTCGGTTGCATACCGCCTACTCAGAGGTGATCTCTGCCTGACATACAAGGCCATGTCCAACCCAGAATTGATGGACATGCTCCACCTAAAGAAAACCATATCCCCTTGAGCCAAATGCTCTAGGGATCTAAACCTCACCACAACAATAAATAGGACATGCTGGAGGGATAGATTCCTGTCCCAGAGACTTCCCATGCTCTGGGCCAAGATTCCAGTCTACATTAGGCAGAGCGACTCGCTAACCCTTTTCAAGATAAACATTGATGAGTGGATGGGAAACAAAAAGTTTACTCCAGGGATCACTTCAATGGCTCTGCTGGACAGAGGCACAGGGAAATAATCAAAGGGGGTGGCAAAAGCCAACACATTCTGGCTAGGCTTATAAATGCCTTTGGGCAGATAGCCTAGTACCTACCTATGAACCTATAAACCTATGAAGAAAAAGGAGGCATGATGGACCACAACTGGTAATCGCTAATAACCGATGTAGGCATAATGGGAGATGCTGGTGCTAAATGTTCTGGTGATTATACTGGGGTAGAAACACTAGTAACAGACAAAAAGTGGTAAAGAGAGAAGTGGTAAGAGCAGCTAGCTGACTGGAAAAGTAGATATTTCTGGAAGAAAAATCACTCTCTATATATATATATATATATATATATTTATATATATATATATATATATATATATATATATATATATATATATATATATATATATATATATATATATATATATATATATATATATATATATATATATATATATATATATATAAATTAACCACAAAAAGGAGCGAAATGGCTTTGCAGTAAAAAATCCAGTTCCCAATGTAAAATAACAAAAACAAAAACAGCAAACCTCTATTTCCAAAGTAAAACAGCTTTTTCAGCTCATAAAAGTAGTATGCTGCAAAGTAAAGCAAGTGTAGCTGGTTCTTCAACCCAAAAGAATCGCACAAAGTATAATCCAAACGAGAACTTTAATAGCTAGCTAGAGTTAAGCGCTTTCACCAAATGGCTTTTCAAAACTTCAACAACTGCCATTAAAAACAAAGCATTTAAATATACAATGGAAGAAGTTCATTGGTGCACATGACATAGTTAATTGACTTAAACTCTAGTTCATTTACATATATACAGAAATCCTTCTGATATACTTCTAAAATACATTTAAAAAAGCTAAGATAGTTTATTCATCATAATACAGAAGGACATAGTATAAATACACATCTATGACCTAAAACAAATGTAAAATGAGATAGTGAAATGTTATAAAAAGTTATAAAACATCCATAGTGTAGCATGAAGAGGAAAAAAGGGGTAAAATACGATTGATTCAAGTGTAACTATATAAAAATGCTCCATAAAAGTCTATATAAGTCTATATGTGCAACAGGGTTCAGATACATGATAGTACATGAATTAAAATGTAGTGCAGGTAGGTATGTGTACAAAAGGGGGGGCAACTAAGTGTGTAAACTAAAAACATTTTGCTTACACAGTAAAAGGTAAAACCTGAACTCCGTCAATGACACCAGGGAAAATGTCTGCTCAGAGAGGGGGGACAATCCACCTCAGTAGACAATGGTGATACAGGTAGGCGTGTGTATGGGAAGGGAGAAATAACTAAGTAGGGGTCTAAAACCCTTTTCTTACGTAGTAATGGTTTAACCTGGACTCTATCATTGACACCAGGGAATTTGTCCGCTCTAAGGCGGACAATCCATCTCAGTTCACATTCAATAAATGTGAATCAACATCTCCACCTCTGAGATTAGGTTCAACTTGTTGTAGTACACTAAAGTTAAAGTAATGGTCAGGTCCTGTATTTCTAACATGTCTGGCAAGTGCATTATGATCAGATGCTATCCTAATGTTGTAAACATGTTCTCTTATACGTTCTCTAAGTTGTCTACAAGTCTTGCCTAGATAAAATACGGACAAGAGACACACTTAGCAATATATACAACATTATTGCTGGTGCAATTGGTGCCAGTATTAAAGTAAAAATTTTTGTGTTGTCGGATGTTTAAAAGTGTCACTGTTGTCTATATATTGACATTGATTACAATTTTGACAGGATATTGTATTATGGTCAGATCTTGGTTTCTGGTAACCATGTTCTACTCAAGGCGATGGCATAAGGTCCTTTTAGATTGGGTTTATTCTTATAGACAAACCTTGGATTATCACCTACTACTTCTATGATTTGGTCATCCAATCCAAGGATTCCCCAATGTCTATGTACTATCTCCTTGATCTTGTCAACATCTCTAGAGTAAAATAAGGACAACTTAACATTATCACCCCTACTGATAGCTGGTACTGCTTCAGATGCTTCTTTCCTTGAAAAATAAGGTTTAGCCACTGTGTCTCTCAACTTGTCAACCTGATTCCTATTCCTATCTATGTCTCTCATCACATATTTACGTTCCAAAAATCTATTTGTAAGTGATTCAGTCTCTTTGGAATGTCCTGAGCGGCATGGGTTCAACCTTGATGCTCGCATAAACTGCCCTTTCATAATGTTCTCAAAAACATATCTGGGGTGCATACTATGTCGATGCAACAGTGTATTCCTAAAACAGGGTTTCCTATACACTGATGTATTTAATAAACCACTAGGTAATCTATTTATGCGGACATCTAGAAATGATATTTCAATACTGGAATAATTAATAGTAAATTTCAAGAAATCCGTTAGTCCATTAATGGAATCAAAGAATTCCAGAAGGGATGCTTCATCTCCTTTCCAGATAAAAAAGGGGTCATCTACGAACCGTCTGTAGTAACCCACATATTTCTGGAATAAAGTTAACGGAAAAAAGAAATTCTCCTCCCAGTCTGCCATCACAATGTTGGCGTAGCTATTGGCACATGAAGTGCCCATAGCTACGCCATCTTTCTGTATATAGATCTCCTTTCCAAAAATAAACATATTGTTCTCAAGAACAATCTCTAAAAATAAAGAAAGTAGGACCACTGTCCCTTCTTCAAAATTAGATTTACTACGAATATATCTTTGAAACATTAACATACCTTCTTGGTTAGGAATCATAGGGAAGAGACTAGTAGCGTCAAGTGTAACCAGTAAAATGGTTCCCTATCTTTCAGTGTAGCAGTAAACTCATACAAGTCAAGCAAAAACTGTTTGCTATCTTTAAGGATAAATTTATTACTATCCACTAAAGGTCTAAGAAAATATTCTAGTAGAATAGAAAAAGGCTCAGTTAGCCATCCTTGCCCTGCTACAATAGGTCTCAGGGGAGGGGAAGTCAATGACTTGTGAATCTTCGGTAAGCCTTGTATTACTGGTATCAAGGGATTCCTAACTCTAAGATATTCAAATAGGGTATCCGAAATAATATGACTACGATGGAGGTCATCTAGAGTGTCATAGACTTGGAAGACTTTCCCCTCCTGGAAAGGAGATGAAGCATCCCTTCTGGAATTCTTTGATTCCATTAATGGACTAACGGATTTCTTGAAATTTACTATTAATTATTCCAGTATTGAAATATCATTTCTAGATGTCCGCATAAATAGATTACCTAGTGGTTTATTAAATACATCAGTGTATAGGAAACCCTGTTTTAGGAATACACTGTTGCATCGACATAGTATGCACCCCAGATATGTTTTGAGAACATTATGAAAGGGCAGTTTATGCGAGCATCAAGGTTGAACCCATGCCCCTCAGGACATTCCAAAGAGACTGAATCACTTACAAATAGATTTTTGGAACGTAAATATGTGATGAGAGACATAGATAGGAATAGGAATCAGGTTGACAAGTTGAGAGACACAGTGGCTAAACCTTATTTTTCAAGGAAAGAAGCATCTGAAGCAGTACCAGCTATCAGTAGGGGTGATAATGTTAAGTTGTCCTTATTTTACTCTAGAGATGTTGACAAGATCAAGGAGATAGTACATAGACATTGGGGAATCCTTGGATTGGATGACCAAATCATAGAAGTAGTAGGTGATAATCCAAGGTTTGTCTATAAGAATAAACCCAATCTAAAAGGACCTTATGCCATCGCCCTTTAGTAGAACATGGTTACCAGAAACCAAGATCTGACCATAATACAATATCCTGTCAAAATTGTAATCAATGTCAATATATAGACAACAGTGACACTTTTAAACATCCGACAACACAAAAATTTTTACTTTAATACTGGCACCAATTGCACCAGCAATAATGTTGTATATATTGCTAAGTGTGTCTCTTGTCCGTATTTTATGTAGGCAAGACTTGTAGACAACTTAGAGAACGTATAAGAGAACATGTTTACAACATTAGGATAGCATCTGATCATAATGCACTTGCCAGACATGTTAGAAATACAGGACCTGACCATTACTTTAACTTTAGTGTACTACAACAAGTTGAACCTAATCTCAGAGGTGGAGATGTTGATTCACATTTATTGGAATGTGAACTGAGATGGATTGTCCGCCTTAGAGCGGACAAATTCCCTGGTGTCAATGATAGAGTCCAGGTTAAACCATTACTACGTAAGAAAAGGGTTTTTAGATCCCCTACTTAGTTATTTCTCCCTTCCCATACACACGCCTACCTGTATCACCATTGTCTACTGAGGTGGATTGTCCCCCCTCTCTGAGCAGACATTTTCCCTGGTGTCATTGATGGAGTTCAGGTTTTACCTTTTACTGTGTAAGCAAAATGTTTTTAGTTTACACACTTAGTTGCCTCCCCCCCCCTTTTTATACACATACCTACCTGCACTACATTTTAATTCATGTACTATCATGTATCTGAACCCTGTTGCACATATAGACTTATATAGACTTTTATGGAGCATTTTTATATAGTTACACTTGAATCAATCGTATTTTACCCCTTTTTTCCTCTTCATGCTACACTATGGATGTTTTATAACTTTTTATAACATTTCACTATCTCATTTTACATTTGTTTTAGGTCATAGATGTGTATTTATACTATGTCCTTCTGTATTATGATGAATAAACTATCTTAGCATTTTTAAATGTATTTTAGAAGTATATCAGAAGGATTTCTGTATATATGTAAATGAACTAGAGTTTAAGTCAATTAACTATGTCATGTGCACCAATGAACTTCTTCCATTGTATATTTAAATGCTTTGTTTTTAATGGCAGTTGTTGAAGTTTTGAAAAAGCCATTTGGTGAAAGCGCTAAACTCTAGCTAGCTATTAAAGTTCTCGTTTGGATTATACTTTTGTGCGATTCTTTTTGGGTTGAAGAACCAGCTACACTTGCTTTACTTTGCAGCATACTACTTTTATGAGCTGAAAAAGCTGTTTTACTTTGGAAATAGAGGTTTGCTGTTTTTGTTTTTGTTATTTTACATTGGGAACTGGATTTTTTACTGCAAAGCCATTTCGCTCCTTTTTGTGGTTAATTTATTTATGATACACTGTCGTCTGAATTAGGAGCGTTTACCTTTTACTGCAAGCAACTTGTTGCCTGGATATATATATATATATATATATATGTATATATGGGTTCCTGTTGTAACATCAACATTACAGAACATCATAGTGCATGTGGTCAAGATCATATGACTGACATTCTGTAACAGTGAAAAACAAAAAAAGTCTCCGTCTTTGAAAAAAATAAATTATGTTGGTAGAGATGGCAAACTCCCCTGCACCCCCCACACCCAGCAAATTAAGCTCAATAGAAACACTTTTGACTTTTTAGAAACTCATTCATATGGTCCTGACCACATGAAGAGTGACTTTCCCAAAAGTTAGTCTTATGAAGGGAACCCTTATATATATATATATATATATGTAATAAGTATATATATATATATATATATATATATATATATATATATATATATATATATATATATATATATCCACAGATATATATATATATATATATATATATATATATATATATATATATATATATATATCCACAGATATATACATATAAAAAATGCAGATCAAGAGTCAGCAGGATGTACTACTTGTACTGGAAAATCTATACTTGAATCAAGACTGTATAGCTATTTTGAAACAGAAAACAGTTTCACTGTTTTTGTTGTGAACAGACACTGAATTCTGCAGCACTGGAAGTGCAACACTGAGAAGGCCCATTCCAAAGTTTTAGTACTATGGTGATGATCACACTAAAGACATAGCAAAGGAGCAACAATTTTATTCAGGGAAAACACTTTAAGGAATTCAGACAGAGAGTGGAAGGTTTTGCTTTATAAATGTGTGAGTATGTATTAAATTATTCACAAACAAGCTATTTAGCATTTCAAGTCTTTTATTTTTCTTAAATGTCTGCAGTGCTATACCTTTTTGAAGTCATTAGTGAAAAAAATGAAACACTGGTGTTACAAATAGAATCTAATCTGGAAAAATTGCTTTTCATATTACTCAAGATTATGTAGGAATATAGAATATTAGCAATGAGCACTGCCATCAACTTATCGACTTAGGAGACAGACATACCTAAATGTTGTGCATTCCCCCGGATTTTCTATTCTTCCATGCAGTACTAGCTTAGTCCTGCATGGAAGCAGCCATTTAGGAGCAGGACGGCAGTGTGCCATGCATATTAATGAAGGCGCGCTGCCTGAGCTCCTAATACTACACGGAGCATGTAAGAGTGCAGGTGGAATGTCTGAAAGCAGAGCTCTCAGAATATACATGCCCCTGCAATGAAGAACAGCAGAAAGTCCTAAAAGAATGAGCAAGACCACTCATAGGTGTACGCATACCCCCAGCAACATCCCTCCACATGTACAAGAGCAATAGTTAACACAAAAAATATAAAGATACTTTATTTTTTAGGAAACAGATTAAATTTACCCATAGGTGCTCGGATTTGCCCATTGCTTAGCTATGGTTAATGCAGCTTAAATGGCAGAAGAGGATAAAAAGCAAGAGATATATGCAAATAAAGCAATATAGCAATAGTGTAGTGGGCAGAGCATTTGCCTTACGAGCAGTCATTCCCGATTCGGGTCCCACTGCAGCACATTCCATTTTATATGTCAAATCACTTAATGACCAATATTTTTAGTTGCATAACCTACTAAATAACATATATTTGTGAAATAGAGTACTGCATTAAATGCAGATGTGAGGTGTCAGTGTCATAATGTTGCAAAGTCCACAGATAATCCATGTGCCCCATGCAATATATGTACACAGGGATCAGGGATACAAATGGAAAGTAAAATGTGTAATGAATGATAACTTCATACAGCTTCCAAATCCCCTACTTCCCAAGAACCATTAGACATTACTGTCTAAATTAGTGCAGTGGTAAGCGGGAGTAAGCACTAGTAAGCGAGTGTAACCACTATTAAACAGTAGTAAGCAGGAGTAAGCATATGTAAGCGGGTTTAAGCCCATTTGTGCGGGGGTAAGCAATGAGCACACAGGCTAAGCAATATTGAAGCAAACTCTCTGTAAGCATATTTAACCGGAGGTTAGCATTGCTTACCCTCATGCAAACCCACTTACAAGTGCTTAAAAGTGCCTTAATCATTCTTTATCCAATAGCCGCTGTTCTGCCCAGTAACAAAATAAACAGCCTTTGCAGGTCTTGAACCCAGGAACCTGTACACTATAGTAACAGTAGTTAACTACTAAGCCATCACAGCAGTACATAAGATTGAGGTATCACCAAACAAATCCTCACTATAGTAAAATCAAACTGAACATGTAAAAGGAATCTATATACAGTCTTATGTTCTATAACATAAATATGTGAACTGGAGTACTGCAGTAAGCCCATATGTGAGGTGTAATTGTAATAAAGTGTTGAAGTCCCCTAATAAACACAAGGATCCCATACAGTGTATGTACACATGAATCATGGATACCAGACACATATATAACATGTAATGAATAATAAATCAATGCCAAAAAGCAAATATAATGCAAATGAAATATTAAGCAACGCTAAACATTGCACAGGGCAGCTAGTAGGTGTAAGCAATGTGTAGGCCGGCTAACTCAATTTGCCCATTGGTTGTTGTTGTTGTGTCTTTCGGCTTTTCCCAGTTAGAGGTCTCCATAGCGGAACTCCGGTCCGCTAATGATTGGTAGTTGATTTTTACGTGCCGAGTTACCAGCCCTGACGCACAACCTTCAACGAAGGTACGCCCATTCACGCATGTCTCCAGGCAGAAGATGTTCTAGGTGAGAATCGAACCGGACAGCATCTTACTGTGAGGCAACAATGCTACCATTGGTTACCCTTTTAAACAATGCCAACCTTAGGTAAGCAGGTTTGCCCATAGCTCAGCCTTTTTCAAAACCATCCATTCATGGGAAATTGGCCCTATTTAAACCCAACAGGTGAGAATACATCTCATAACTGGTTGTAGCTACCTCTTGCAGGCACCATGTCTGGAATGGGAGAGGGCGTGCACTTTTGGGTGCAGCGCTGGGGCATCCAGGAGTCCAGAGTCATGGCAGGACTCCTTGTCAAAGACCATGAGCAGAGACTGCTGCAGGGCCAGTACCGGGGTTCCCAATATAAATTGGAAGCCTGGAACTGTCTCGCCCATGACCTCAGCAGTGCCACTGGCATACCCTGAACTGGTGACCAGGTCAGGCATCACTATGCTGACCTGAAGCAGCGAAATGGGGATCTCTTGGATCAGTGGATCCAAGAGGATTGGAGGACAGGGGAGGTCCCAGATGTGTGTAAGTATCACTCCACAACCTGTTTAATAATTTCCAGCTCATGTATATTATGGATAGGTATGGCTAAATATTCCTGTTATGTCCTTCACAGCAAGTGAGAGGGCTGCCAACCAGGAGGCCCATGGATGTCACTTGGAGAGGTTGCGACATGAGGCAGGTTAGTAATACCCTTGCATGTACTGTCATAGGAAATACATCTAAATGTGTTAGTAAGTTAATTGCCTGTATAAAATCTGTATTGTTTAAGGCAAGTACTTCATACTCCAGAGAATATAGCAGGAAGAGTCGCATATAGGTTGTATGTAAATAAAAGCATAATAGACTAACAATAAAGGTCTAACTGCTGGACTGCATGTGTTTACTCAGTTATCATATGGTAATGTAGATTTGCAATCACGTAATAGTACTGTTGTATTAAGCACTGTTACCCACACTGTGCAACATAAATAAAATGTGTAGGAATGTCCGTATATGACCGGTGTAATCCCCAGAGGTCATTTAGTAAAACTGAGAGAGACATAGACAGAAAATAGTGAAAAGACAGACAACAAAATCCAAATAGCACATGCAACTGAGACGTGAACTGTTGTATTTTTAGCACACACAGCCATGGTTCAAATCCTTGGAGTGGTAGTAGTCTGCATATAGAATCATGCCCCAAAACTGTACAGATATGTCCAGAATGTCCAGTAAATTTGCCCATATCTGCTGCCTATCACTCTGTCTCCCTGGGAAATTAGTGGGATGATCCTAGATGTATAGTCTGCAAACAAGAAATACAACTGATTGTCACACATCTATAAGAACTAACCTGTCACTCTAGCAACTCCCCAAACTGGTATGAGAGTAATAAGCCAAGTATGTCCCATCTACACCCCCATGTTGTCAAGCTGTGACCAGAATGTGTACAGTAACAGCGTGAGATGTAAGTGCATGATACTAATGTGAAATCTGGTACTTTGTGTGGCAACACTCAGGTAGTGCTAGCAAGCATTGCTCCCACAGGTCCATCAGATATGAACACTGTGCCCGGAAATAAAAGATTGATACCCTGTACTGGTACTGTTTACTCTGGTATGTTATGGCATTCTGAGTGTTGCAATTGCTCTGAATAATAAGGTATCACTCATCACTGTCACTCACACTGTGCTACATAATATAACTGTCTCAAAAATCCTGTATAAGAGTGTTGTAAGTCACTAAAGGTTGGAGAGAGCAATAGTGTACATATGTCCCGGTTCACCTGCATGTGGTCAAGACATGGCCAGAGTCTGTGCAAACAGAGATGGACAGGTATGTGCATTACATCAACCTGTAATCTGCGAGTATGTATAGAAACAGTTAGTGTTAACAAACAATTCCTCCACAGGTATACCAGGTAAGAGGTGCATACTGCAGGTAAAACCGGTTCATGTATATAGTTGTTGACAGCCATATCACTGTCCAAACTAAGGCAATAGGGAAGTGTAGTAATACTTGTAGGGTACAGATAACAGCACTGACTAGGAAAGTAATGCGAACTACAGGAATATACTAGTTGTTAATTGACATCTTTCTCTCCCTCCCACCATATCTGCAACAATAAACTAAATACCCAGCTCAAATGGTACATGATGACTTCACTGTAATATTGGGACATATGTCCTATAGTTTGATAATTATTTAATAGGTTCATAAGTTAGTACTAGGCTAACTGCCTTTTTTGAGCTATTTGAAGCCTAGCCAGTTACCCCATGTGAGAATCAAACCCAGCACCTTGTGTTTTTAAGGTAAACACCTTAATCATTATGTCATCCTCCCTAAATATGTTTCTATGCATGTGCTATGTTGGAATACTCCAACATCGGTGGCATGGGGCCATCAATTTACCTGCATGCTGTTGTAATTACCACTGTGGTCCCATATATGCATGTATTCTGTTTGCTATGCTATGGTGTCTGGGATAATGGGAATATCTATACATGCTGTTATACCTAATCCTGGAATGTGTTAACTATTACTAACCCACATATGTTAATAAAATATAAACACTATGGCACGTATGGGAATGTGTGTCCCAGCCGACTCACCTGTCCCACCTCAGCTGGCTGTGGCACCAGGCACCAGCACATCTGAGGCCCAACCCGGGACTTCCACATCCATTGGTTCTGCACCACCTTCGGGTGGAACTGCCTCAGGGGATGGAACTCACCCCCCCCTGGGAGTGGGCACAGACAGGAACCTGTCACCCATCACCAGGTCCGGGTCGTGGTGCATAGCAAGCTCAATCAGCAGTTTGGAGATCTGCTACATCAGCTTGAGGACCATGTGTGGTGACTAGAGGGTCAACCTGGCTCTCTGACTCAGTCCCCAACACAGCCACCTTTGGGGCTGTGAAGGTGCAGTGATGACTGCCCATGGGTGGGGACCTCAGTCCCACTGTTTCCACTAGGGGGCTTATGGGCTTTCGATTTCCCAACACCCCTCCCCATCAAGGTGTATACCCCCAACATGTGTCATATACCGCCCCTGTATGCATCTTGTTTGTCTTGTCTGTTAACCTACCTCCCCCAAATATACCTACTATCCCTCCCCAACATCCCACTCTTAGCTGAAAAATAAAAAGGACAATCTGTTCCCAAAAAAAAAAAATCTCGCCTCATACATAGCTGTCCATTTCACACAAGTATCCAATGGACACATGTAATCTGGTCTAATTGGAATCACAACATATTATTGTTGTCCTCACCCCTCTCTCAGGGGTTTGAGTGTCCAAATCTACCTCCAAATTCAGTGTATATGCACAGCTGTTGCTGTAGAAGAAATGGGCAGCTATGGACCTTCCCTAAACCCTTTCTGTACATCCCTAGCTATTTTTCCTACTGTCTTTCCCTCTTTGTGCCCCTTTGTCACCACTTTCTTATTAACCATTTTTTTCTTTTCTTTTAAAGAAATTAACACGGGGGTAAGTGGGAGTAAGCACTTCAGTAAGTGGGTTTGACATTGTTTGCACGAGGGTAAGCAATGCCTACACAAGTTAAGCAACTGAGAAGCTAAATCAGTATAAGAAACTGTAAACGGAAGTTAGCAGTGCTTACCTCCATGCAAACCTGCTTACAACTGCTTAAAAGTGCCTTAATCACTCTGTATCCAATGGCCCTTGTTCTTCCCAGCAACAAAATAAGCAGCCTTTGCAAGGCTCAAACCGAGGACTATGGACACCATAGCCAAAGTGATTTACCACTAATCTATGTCAGATATAGACAACTGTACTGTTTTCACAAACATATCATCCAGTCCAGTCATTCAAAAATACAGGAAATGTATTTAAACATGTTGATGTGCGTGTGTGTGTGTGTGTGTATGTGTGTGTGTGTGTGTGTGTGTGTATATATATATATATATATATATATATATATATATATATATATAAATGTATATAAATGTATATCTAAATAGATATAACATATCTATATATGCAGATTATGTATAAATATATATATATATATATATATATATATATATATATATATATATGTATATATATTTATATATATATATATATATATATATATATATATATATATATATATATATATATATATATATATATATATATATATATATATATATATACACACACACACACACATATATATATATATATATATATATATATATATATATACATATGCATACATCTATAGATATATATGTCTACATCTATATGTGTATATATATATATATATATATATATATGTGTGTGTATACAGCAATATAAACATGCAAGCATAAATATATATCTACATAGGTATATACAGACATATAAATAAAAACAAAAGTCCAAGGCACTCAAAATATGAACAAATAAACTCCAAAATGAATGCCCAAAGCCAAGACAAGAAACCCAGTTACAGCTCCACTCAGTTTATTGACAAAGATCTCGATACACCATTAACGCTTTTCTATTCCACATGCAAAATCGCGTTTTCGTCCTCATAACATAGGACTTCATCAGATGAATGCTTCCTCCCTAATTAATGCTTAAATAGTTTAATTAAAACCTAAAAACCAATAAAAACACACTCATCAATTTGAATTTAACAAACCACGTAACTGATACATTCATAAATATTCATATATGCTAATGAGTTTTGTTTAATCCACATAATTCATTAATATTTTATAAAAACTAGTTACAACTCATTCTAAAATGAAATTTTACTAATATTCGTAAAACTATTATTAAAATTGCTTCTTAAACCATTGTTGTATTACACTGATGTTTATAACCAGCAGCAATAAGTGAAAATAATTCTCCATCACCCTCTAGTGTACAAAGTTGTTACTACATCAAATTTTGTTAGCTCTGAGTTTTAGTAATGATGTTATGGAAAGAAAATCATTCATGCCTGGTTTCCTTCCTGCTTCTAAACTGACTTGCCACCACAACTCCCGACTTTCTAAAACATCCTCCCATGGACCCCCTCTACAATCTAATTTAATTTGTACTAAAACAAAAAATTGGAAACTATATTCATTACAATTCTTAGTGTGCTTGTAGAGTGCATTAGTTTCCTTTGCTTTTGCCACATCATACATATGCTCATAAATTCGCTTTTTCAAGCCCCTCTCAGTCTTTCCCACATAAAAAGACTGACATTTCTGACAGATTACCAGGTAAACCTCTCTATTGGAATTACAGTTATAAAAAATCTTTACTTTTTATTATTCTTTTTCTACTTTCCACATACACTTCACCTTTATTAATAATGTGAGGGCATTGCTGGCACCTACCACATTTGAAAGTCCCCAACCTTCTATTGCTCACTATGTTATTCCTATTTCTTGTTCTCTCCACCATATTTTTTATACTTTGAGCATTTTTGTATATTACCCTTGGTCTGATTTTTGAGACTTCCTCCATATCGGTAAGTGCTGAAAATTTGTCCCATTCCCTGGACAATATATCCTTCATCTTATAGTTTGTGGAGTTGAATTCTACCACTAAGCTTTTTTGAAACCCCTCTTCATTATTAATACCCTCCTTACTCATTTCATTCATACCTGTGCTATGCCCTATTCCTATTATAGGTTTAAATCTACCTGCTCTACCCCTTTTAACCTCACTTCTTATATTCCTTACAAATTCCCTAGGATAACCCCTTTCAATAAACATTTTTTCTAAGATGTTACACTCATTTTCAAAATCTAATTTACTGCTTGTCATTCTCGAACCCCTTATAAACTGCCCCTTAACTATATTTTTCTTGCAGTGTAAGGGGTGAGCACTATCAAAATGTAAAAAGGAGTTACAATAGGTTTCTTTCCTATAAACTCTACTTTCGAATTTGTAATTCTTATATACTTCAACATCCCAATATTTCAAAGTTTCCAAACCTATTGTGTATGTGAATCTCAAGAAACTAGTAGTTGAATTTATATATTCAAAAAATTCCAAAAAATGTATCTTGCCCACCAGTCCAAAACATAACTATATCATCTAGGAACCTGTGATATAGAGACCAGTGCTCATGAAACCTGGAATTTGTAATGACATTTTCTTCCCATTTCGAGAGTACTATATTGGCATATGTAGGTGCGCATGCTGCACCCATGGACACCCCCATTTTATGCTGGTAATATTCCCCATCAAAAATCAAAAAATTGTATTTTAATACAGTGTCCATAAGTGCAGCAGTAGCTATTTTCTCCTCTTGCGTCATCTTTTGATCAAGAAAAATGCTCTCTTCGAACATCTCCATCCCCTCTTTATATGGTATACTGGAAAAGAGGTCGATTATATCAATAGTAATGAAAATAAGGTCCTCACTATACAAACCTGGACTGAGTCCCCTTAAAAAATCCCAAGAATCTTTCGAAATGACCCTATTGTTAGTCCAAATGTGTTTAGTTTTCAAATCTATATACTTTGCCAAAGGTTCAGTTTTCGACCCATCGGCTGAAACAATGGGTCTAAGGGGGGGGGGGGGTCCAACCAATTCTTATGAATTTTGGGGATACCAAACGTAGTGGCTATCCTTGGCTTTTTAACCTCTAGAAATTGTAAGGTCTTGTTGTCTATCAACTTTTCAACAACAAGATCTTGTAATAACAGGTCAATTTGTTTGTATGCTACCTGCACTTCATTCCTGGATACCACTACGTATTTATTTTCATCTTTCAAAATGGAATTCATTTTCCCCTCATAAGTTATTTTATCCATAATAACTATTCCCCCTCCCTTGTCTGGTTTCATAACTTTTACTGACCCATTGCTTCTCAAATCTTTTAACACCTTATTCTCCTCTACACTCAGATTATAACTGTGTCTGTACTTATTATTTTCATCTGTTTTTCTGACCTCTTTTTCCAATACCATTTCTAGATTTCTTAATTGTGGTAGTAATGGTGGATTGAAAATGGACCTCCTAACTAATTCTGACCCCTTCACATTGTTTCTATTCAACTCAGCTCTTGTGGCTAAAATTTCCAAATTAATTTTTCTCATAAATAACTTTACATCCAATAAAGTTCTTGTTACATCTCCTTTGTATAGTGGGATATATTTTAAACCTTTACTTAGAAGTCCAAAGTGGTCCTTTGTGAGTGGCAAGTCACTAAAATTAAAAATAGTAAACTCATGAAAAGTGTTCCTAACATTATCTACTAAGATTTGATCATGTACATCCTCATGAATCCTAGGGACAGGGTTATACTCCACTAGTATCTCCCCCTCCCCCTTTGCCCCCACCTCATTTGAAAATTTCCCCTTTTGTGATGTGTATAATTGTTTTGCTCCCTATCTATCAAAGGGGGAAATTCTGTATCGTACATCACATCATACCATGTGTCATCCCTCCTTGAATTGTTCTTTTTCCATTTATTATTAGAACCACCAACATCACCTCTAAACTGGGGGGGGCTTCGGATAACTAGTGTTGGTGTCATACTCGTGTATATCCCTACCCAATTTATTTATTTATTTTATTTTATTTTTATTTTACATTTGTTGACCGGGTTAGTCCAACTGGATACATATCCGTTTTCAGTGGAGGCCCTGGGAGAAAAGCTCCAAAGAACAGAGGTACATAAACACATTTACTGACAAAACAATAGTAAGTTAGTAAGTTAACATAACATAAGATGGCGCATTAAAACAATAAGTAATACAAAAATATAATCCTAGATAAAATAGAAGTTAGTGAGATGGATTGTCGTGGCTACAGAGTAAACCCTTTAGGATTTGGGTTGTGCGGAGGCTTGGCTAGGCTATGTAGAGTCGAGGGCATGCACTATTAGTCGGGATTAGAGCATGGGCAAAGCCATTGGGTTTTTAGTAAAGCTCGGAGGTGAGTTTTAAATTGGTGCAGAGTGGTCATTAGTCTTAGGTTGCTTGGGAGGGCATTCCAGGTTTTGCCAATGGAATTGGCATAAAGAGCTTCCCCTCCCGAGTTGTTAGGTTTGATGGTCAATACTTGAATACATTTGGATGACCTGAGGGACGAAAGATTAGAATAGGGGGTAAGAATGTTGTTCAGTGAGGGAGTTTTATCGGGATGTTTAATAATTTTGAATGCCTCAGTAAGTTGGTTGAGTTTAAGAATATTGGGCAGTTCTAGCCATCCCAGTGTTCTTAGATTTAGGCAGTGATGGGTGCGGTAGGGCATTCCTGTAATAAATCTAGCTATGTGGTGATAGGCAGTGGATAGTTTATTAAGCTCTTTTTGTGAAGGAAGGAGAATATGGGGGAGGCATAGAGGAGAGTGGAGAGGAGATGAGTTCGGGCGATGGTTAGTTTGGTGTGTGGGGTTAAGAATTTCTTAATTCTGTACATGGACCCAAGTTTCTTGTTGAGTGATTTAATGGTCAGGTTCACATGCATATCAAATCTAAGTTTGTGGTCTATTGTCACCCCGAGTAGTTTGGTGTGGGTGACTGGAAAGATTTTGGTACCATTGTTAGCGGACACAACGAAGGTTGGGATGTGGGTGTTAGTAGTTGTTGGAGTAGGGAAGAATAGAAGCAATTTGGTTTTGGTTGGATTAAGCAGGAGTTTTAAGTCTGAGAACTATTTTTCGACTAAAGAAAAGCAGTTTTGGGTAGTAGCTTGGAGTTTGGTGAGAGAGTCATCGGAACAGATTAGGGTGGAGTCGTCCGCATATTGAATGCAGGTGGCTTTGGGAAGGATAGAGTGTAAACCATTAATGAAGAGGGAGAAAAGAAGGGGACCGAGAATAGATCCTTGGGGGACACCGATATTGGTGGGGAGTAGGTCTGAAATCCTGTTTTGCCACTGTACCGCCTGTTTTCTACCAGAGAGGTAGGCGTTGAACCAACTTATAGTGGTTTTGCTAAGATTAAATTTACCCATCTTCCTCTGTATAACTTCCTCACATTTAACATCAATGTCATTTCTTATTTTAAAATATTTGTCCCTTTCCTCCCTAATGCCGTATAACAAATCATTTTTAATACAGGCATCCAATTCATCAATTTCCCTACCTAAAACCTCCTGATTTCTATCGTTTTCTTCAATAATAAGCTGTACTATTTCCAGTCCACATCTGTTAAATACTTTTAACAAACTATCATGAAAAATAGAACCCGGTTGCACATTGTTTGGGTACTTATGTACCCTTAACCCCTTAGGTACAATTTCCTTTTTTAGACATTCTTTTAAATAAGCATTCTCAATGCTATAAATTCTGTACTTTGTCATCATGTTGTGTAATTTGTCCAATTTGGCTACATATGAGCCCCCATCCATATGCCTATTGTTAGAATTAATGTCTGTTTTAAAAAGAAAATCTTTCCTTAACCACTCACTAGTGGTTTTGATATTAGCTTGAACAGTACCTTTGGAAGCTGAAGAACCATTCAGCATCTTTGGTCTAGCGCCCAAATCTGTAAACATTTCACTTCTTGTATCATTCACTCCAACCCCAGATTCCAAGACTCTCGGTGTCACCATTGGGTTGAAATCAGTTCCTTCGTTGACATCTAGGTCGCCGGCTTCTTCCCCATCGCCAATTAGCTCCCTTTTTCGTTTGGACTGATTTCCGTTGCACGCTGTTGTTCCATTTCCATTGACACACGAATTGCTTCTGGTAGGAAGCAAGCTATGACACAAGGGCGTTAACAAATCTATGAGCTCCGTTAACTGGCCAATCAATTTCCTTGATTGACCGACTTCATCCTGTCCCTCTGAGCTCATCTTAATGTAGGTTGCTGAGTTCCTCCTGGCACAAACTCAATATGAAACCAATAAAAACAAAAGTCCAAGGCACTCAAAATATGAACAAATAAACTCCAAAACGAATGCCCAAAGCCAAGACAAGAAACCCAGTTACAGCTCCACTCAGTTTATTGACAAAGATCTCGATACACCATTAACGCTTTTCTATTCCACATGCAAAATCGCGTTTTCATCCTCATAACATAGGACTTCATCAGATGAATGCTTCCTCCCTAACTAATGCTTAAATAGTTTAATTAAAACCTAAAAACCAATAAAAACACACTCATCAATTTGAATTTAACAAACCATGTAACTGATACATTCATAAATATTCATATATGCTAATGAGTTTTGTTTAATCCACATAATTCATTAATATTTTATAAAAACTAGTTACAACTCATTCTAAAATGAAATTTTACTAATATTCGTAAAACTGTTATTAAAATTGCTTCTTAAACCATTGTTGTATTACATTGATGTTTATAACCAGCAGCAATAGGTGAAAATAATTCTCCAACACTCTCTAGTGTACAAAGTTGTTACTACATCAAATTTTGTTAGCTCTGAGTTTTAGTAATGATGTTATGGAAAGAAAATCATTCATGCCTGGTTTCCTTCCTGCTTCTAAACTGACATGCCACCACAACTCCCGACTTTCTAAAACATCCTCCCATGGACCCCCTCTACAATCTAATTTAATTTGTTCTAAAACAAAAAATTGGAATGTTCATATTTTGAGTGCCTTGGACTTTTGTTTTTATTGGTTTCATATTGAGTTCGTGCCAGGAGGAACTCAGCAACCTACATTAAGATGAGCTCAGAGGGACAGGATGAAGTCGGTCAATCAAGGAAATCGATTGGCCAGTTAACGGAGCTCATAGATTTGTTAACGCCCTTGTGTCATAGCTTGCTTCCTACCAGAAGCAATTCGTGTCAATGGAAACGGAACAACAGCGTGCAACGGAAATCAGTCCAAACGAAAAAGGGAGCTAATTGACGATGGGGAAAAAGCCAGCAACCTAGATGTCAACGAAGGAACTGATTTCAACCCAATGGTGACACCGAGAGTCTTGGAATCTGGGGTTGGAGTGAATGACACAAGAAGCGAAATGTTTACAGATTTGGGTGCTAGACCAAAGACGCTGAATGGTTCTTCAGCTTCCAAAGGTACTGTTCAAGCTAATATCAAAACCACTAGTGAGTGGTTAAGGAACGATTTTCTTTTTAAAACAGACATTAATTCTAACAATAGGCATATGGATGGGGGCTCATATGTAGCCAAATTGGACAAATTACACAACATGATGACAAAGTACAGAATTTATAGCATTGAGAATGCTTATTTAAAAGAATGTCTAAAAAAGGAAATTGTACCTAAGGGGTTAAGGGTACATAAGTACCCAAACAATGTGCTACCGGGTTCTATTTTTCATGATAGTTTGGTAAAAGTATTTAACAGATGTGGACTGGAAATAGTACAGCTTATTATTGAAGAAAACGATAGAAGTCAGGAGGTTTTAGGTAGGGAAATTGATGAATTGGATGCCTGTATTAAAATTGATTTGTTATACGGCATTAGGGAGGAAAGGGACAAATATTTTAAAATAAGAAATGACATTGATGTTAAATGTGAGGAAGTTATAGAGAGGAAGATGGGTAAATTGAGTAGGGATATACACGAGTACGACACCAACACTAGTTATCCGAAGCCCCCCCAGTTTAGAGGTGATGTTGGTGGTTCTAATAATAAATGGAAAAAGAACAATTCAAGGAGGGATGACACATGGTATTATGTGATGTATGATACAGAATTTCCCCCTTTGATAGATAGGGAGCAAAACAATTATACACATCACAAAAGGGGAAATTTTCAAATGAGGTGGGGGCAAAGGGGGAGGAGGAGATACTAGTGGAGTATAACCCTGTCCCTAGGATTCATGAGGATGTACATGATCAAATCTTAGTAGATAATGTTAGGAACACTTTTCATGAGTTTACTATTTATAATTTTAGTGATTTGCCACTCACAAAGGACCACTTTGGACTTCTAAGTAAAGGTTTAAAATATATCCCACTATACAAAGGAGATGTAACAAGAACTTTATTGGATGTAAAGTTATTTATGAGAAAAATGAATTTGGAAATTTTAGCCACAAGAGCTGGGTTGAATAGAAACAATGTGAAGGGGTCAGAATTAGTTAGGAGGTCCATTTTCAATCCACCATTACTACCACAATTAAGAAATCTAGAAATGGTATTGGAAAAAGAGGTCAGAAAAACAGATGAAAATAATAAGTACAGACACAGTTATAATCTGAGTGTAGAGGAGAAAAAGGTGTTAAAAGATTTGAGAAGCAATGGGTCAGTAAGAATTATGAAACCAGACAAGGGAGGGGGAATAGTTATTATGGATAAAATAACTTATGAGGGGAAAATGAAGTCTATTTTGAAAGATGAAAATAGATACGTAGTGGTATCCAGGAATGAAGTGCAGGTAGCATACAAACAAATTGACTTGTTATTACAAGATCTTGTTGTTGAAAAGTTGATAGACAACAAGACCTTACAATTTCTAGAGGTTAAAAAGCCAAGGATAGCCACTACATTTGTTATCCCCAAAATTCATAAGAATTGGTTGGACCCCCCCCTTAGACCCATTGTTTCAGCCGATGGGTCGAAAACTGAACCTTTGGCAAAGTATATAGATTTGAAAACTAAACACATTTGGACTAACAATAGGGTCATTTTCAAAGATTCTTGGGATTTTTTAAGGGGACTCAGTCCAGGTTTGTATAGTGAGGACCTTATTTTTATTACTCTTGATATAATCAACCTCTTTTCCAGTATACCATATAAAGAGGGGATGGAGATGTTCGAAGAGAGCATTTTTCTTGATCAAAAGATGACACAAGAGGAGAAAATAGCTACTGCTGCACTTATGGACACTGTATTAAAATACAATTTTTTTATTTTTGATGGGGAATATTACCAGCAAAAAATGGGGGTGTCCATGGGTGCAGCATGCGCACCTACATATGCCAATATAGTACTCTCGAAATGGGAAGAAAATTTCATTACAAATTCCAGGTTTCATGAACACTGGTCTCTATATCACAGGTTCCTAGATGATATAGTTATGTTTTGTACTGGTGGGCAAGATAAATTTTTGGAATTTTTTGAATATATAAATTCAACTACTAGTTTCTTGAGATTCACATACACAATAGGTTTGGAAACTTTGAAATATTTGGATGTTGAAGTATATAAAAAGAATTACAAATTCGAAAGTAGAGTTTATAGGAAAGAAACCTATTGTAACTCCTTTTTACATTTCGATAGTGCTCACTCCTTACACTGCAAGAAAAATATAGTTAAGGGGCAGTTTGTAAGGGGTTCGAGAATGACAAGCAGTGAATTAGATTTTGAGAATGAGTGTAACATCTTAGAAAAAATGTTTATTGAAAGGGGTTATCCTAGGGAATTTGTAAGGAATATAAGAAGTGAGGTTAAAAGGGGTAGATCAGGTAGATTTAAACCTATAATAGGAATAGGGCATAGCACAGGTATGAATGAAATGAGTAAGGAGGGTATTAATAATGAAGAGGGGTTTCAAAAAAGCTTAGTGGTAGAATTCAACTCCACAAACTATAAGATGAAGGATATATTGCCAGGGAATGGGACAAATTTTCAGCACTTACCGATATGGAGGAAGTCTCAAAAATCAGACCAAGGGTAATATACAAAAATGCTCAAAGTATAAAAAATATGGTGAAGAGAACAAGAAATAGGAATAACATAGTGAGCAATAGAAGGTTGGGGACTTTCAAATGTGGTAGGTGCCAGCAATGCCCTCACATTATTAATAAAGGTGAAGTGTATGTGGAAAGTAGAAAAAGAATAATAAAAAGTAAAGATTTTTATAACTGTAATTCCAATAAAGTGGTTTACCTGGTAATCTGTCAGAAATGTCAGTCTTTTTATGTGGGAAAGACTGAGAGGGGCTTGTAAAAGCGAATTTATGAGCATATGCATGATGTGGCAAAAGCAAAGGAAACTAATGCACTCTACAAGCACACCAAGAATTGTAATGAATATAGTTTCCATTTTTTTGTTTTAGAACAAATTAAATTAGATTGTAGAGGGGGTCCATGGGAGGATCTTTTAGAAAGTCGGGAGATGTGGTGGCAAGTCAGTTTAGAAGCAGGAAGGAAACCAGGCATGAATGACTTTCTTTCCATAACATCATTACTAAAACTCAGAGCTAACAAAATTTGATGTAGTAACAACTTTGTACACTAGAGGGTGCTGGAGAATTATTTTCACCTATTGCTGCTGGTTATAAACATCAATGTAATACAACAATGGTTTAAGAAGCAATTTTAATAATAGTTTTACGAATATTAGTAAAATTTCATTTTAGAATGAGTTGTAACTAGTTTTTATAAAATATTAATGAATTATGTGGATTAAACAAAACTCATTAGCATATATGAATATTTATGAATGTATCAGTTACGTGTTTTGTTAAATTCAAATTGATGAGTGTGTTTTTATTGGTTTTTAGGTTTTAATTAAACTATTTAAGCATTAATTAGGGAGGAAGCATTCATCTGATGAAGTCCTATGTTATGAGGACGAAAACGCGATTTTGCATGTGGAATAGAAAAGCGTTAATGGTGTATCGAGATCTTTGTCAATAAACTGAGTGGAGCTGTAACTGGGTTTCTTGTCTTGGCATTGGGCATTCGTTTTGGAGTTTATTTATATACAGACATATATTTATAGATATAAAAGAGAACATAACAAAAACATATATGTCCACATGCACCATTAATGGGGTGGGGGGGCAAACAACATACGTCTTGTACGTATAGATATCCCCCCAAAGGTAAACATGTCTGCCCTGCAATACAATATCAACTGTTGCAAATCCTATAACCAGGACCTGACACAATATGCACACAAGATCTTAAAAGTACTCCATCCCACCTGTTTGATTTCAGGCTAGTATCAGTGACATATCATGCAGTACAGTCTGGCTACCATACGGAATTTGCAACGTGGAAGCAATCAACATTCCTAAGATACATATACACAGACACATATATGCAGATACACACACACACACACACACACACACACACACACACATATATATATATATATATATATATATATATATATATATCACACTAGAAACATTCAGATACCATCCAAGTTACAAATCACTTTTTTAAAAAAACTTTGTAAAACGTCACATGGTACTAGAAAACAAATCAACCAACAAAAGTTTTTATATATTTACATATATATATATATATATATATATATATATATATATATGTAACTATACATACACACACAGAGATATGTATAGGAAGATACATATGTAGAAGGTGCACACAATACAGAGCAGCCACTATGCCTATAGTTGCCACTTTACCAACTGGACACTGTATGAGCCACCCATACAAATGACAATTGTTGCCTGCAACATATATCCACAGAGAGGTCAAAGCATATAACACCACACACAGGTTTGCATACATGGGAAAGCTTTATTTGTGTATTATTACAGTTGTATATGCCATGTCATATAGCTGTTTAGACTCTGACATACATATAAACAGAGTTATGCAACTGTGAAACAGTTATATTAATACAGTATTCTGGAAAGGTTTACATATGTTGCTGTCCAGGCCGAGTCCTTCAAGTAGTACAATAGTAAAGACAGACTGAGCCACAGGATAACAATCATAAAGACCTCAGTTGACACAATGGGTTGTATCTGTTACATAACAAGGCATAACTGACACCATCACAAGCACACTGACAAACAGAACAGTCTGTATGGCAGGAAGTAGTAGGCCTGCATTTACCCAAGGTCAGTTGTATGGTAATGTACATCCAGATACCTTAAGGCAGCTTACCCCTGATAACCCCTCATGTTGTAACAGCCTAGGTTAGTTATGGTTCATCCCTCCCCATAGACTGACATACAGGGCCATATACCACTGTTACATACACTGGCCTCTGGAGTGCATAAGGGCACACATGTATTGTGTAGATGAAGCCCACACATATATAGACCCAACCCCACAATATTTGTGGGGGCCACAACAGCAGTGGAATGCTGGCAGAAATGGCAGCATGACATACTCACAGCCCACTCCATAACAACCCCTGACAGCATGTCATATGGACAAAGCCTGATATAAAGGTGGAGAACAGAGGCTGGAACACAGGCCCATATGTGAAATACTGTTGTCATACACTAAGCAAGTTGCTGGTGTTACAGGATAGTCTGCAACATACCCTTAGTCAGGCATATGAAGTTAGAAACTGAAATGGATGTAGCCATGTACTGATAGCACTCAACTCACACACTGTCAGTGATATATCTGACACAAGACCTGCGTGGTGGACAGACAAAACATAACAGGCACACCTCTGGCCATCAAGTAGATAGGCCCACAGTTGAAAGCTATGCAGAAAGACTGTATTTCATGTTAAACTAGTATGTACACATAAACCTTGTAACACTGGTGCTATACAATGCATGCAACAACACTACTCACACTAGGTCTGTAGTTCTGGAACCTCATACAAATATGTAGCTGGCCTGCGTGTGCAAGTACTCTTTTAAGAGGTATTGCTACCTGCTCTCTGTAACACTGCTGCCCACACACAGGAAGGATGTCCACCATACAGGAAAGGTAAAGGGACCATGCTCACATGATCTAGGGATTTATAGTAGTGTGTTGCCATGACAGTGATGCTTAGAAGTACTACACAGCATGCTACATGCAGGTAGCAAGTGGAGGACACTGACTGGTGCAGAGGCAATCTCCTGATCATGTGCATCCCCTACAAAAGCCATGCTGCAATCTATTCAAAGTAGCTCAATCCATTTACTGGAGAGAGACCAAGATAGATAGATAGAGTGTGAGTGAAAGGCAAAAAAAAAACCATAAAAAAAAAAAAATCCATCCAGCCAACTATCCAGAAGAGACATCAGTCCCACAACAGGTATGTGAAGGTACATGCTTGCAATTGACTGTAGTACATGGTCCATAATAATGGAATAGATGATGTGCAATGATTTATATGTGCCATCAGGTGTTGTTGTAATGATGTTCAGCTGAACAACGAATAAGGACAATAGAGTCTGTCCCTGTGGGTAGTGAGCCATACCTGTCAACTGTGCAGAGCAGCACTGACTGATAAGGTGTAAGCCATCATAGTGTGTGTTGTGTAATGGGAAGCATGTATATTACTGTGGCCAATAGCTGGTGGTGGAAGTAATGCCATAATGACGGACATGTGGGTTCCAAAGCCCACCACTTGCAAGATACTCAGGCTAACATGTATTATAGCATGCTGGAATGCCATAGGTATGTAATAGAGTTACCTGCAATCTGGCCCTACATATACCCCCCCTAATGTTAGGCTGTGTCCATATGTGGCACCTGTCTGTGTTGTAGCAAGGCAGAACAGTGTAGCTGTGCAGGAAGGTATTGCGAAACTGTGGACCTGATGTCTGAATGTACCCCATATATAAATATGTATATGTGTACACACATATATATATATATATATATATATATATATATATATATATAGAGAGAGAGAGAGTGAGAGAGAGAGAGATACATGTATGTCCACAGATATACAGATACCCATATGTAGACATATATATAAACACATATATACATCATAGATATCTACACATATATAGATATATACCTATATGCACATGTCTACATATATACAAACACACACACATACACACACACACACACACACACACACACACACACACACACACACACACACAAATGTATGTAAATACATGTCCCCTATATTATCACCACAGTGCTGCATGCTATGTGCGAAGGAACAGCACACATAGCAATACACACAGATAGATACAACTGTCAGTGTGTGCAACATGGATGGGTATGCCACATGTGAACCCCTTGTTGGGACCACATTGCCATTGTCTGTGAAGTAGGAAATGAGAATATGGGGAAGTATGGCAGGTATAGTTGGGAAGGTGGTCCGGGTTGGTAGCTATAGAGGACAGCCTACAGGGGTGGAATGTGACATGTGGTAGGTAAACACCCTGGTTGGTGTGTGTGGTCTGTGATGTGGAAGCCCCATGGGCCCTGATATGGACACAATGGGAAGAAGCCTCCCACCCACTGCTACTCAAAACAGTAGTCCATGTCCCGAAGGTGCCTGGCCTGGATGCTGAGCAGGAGGAGCATGTGGACCCTGTGAATATGTACTGGGTGCCTCAAAGTGATGTAGCACATCCCACATGTGTCTGTGGAGCACGCTATGGAACAGACCCTGGACCTGACCTCAGGGACAAGAGCATGTCTGTGTGTGCCCCCAGGGGGGACAACATCCCCTGAGTTGGTTCCACCTGGAGGTAGTGCTGGACCAGTACATGAGGAGGCCCCAGGGTGGGTCCAACAGGTGATGTGGCCTGGTAACATGGGAAGATGAGTTTGGAGAGGTGGTTCTGCTGGCAAATATTCCCTAAACATGCTATTGTGTCACTGTTATAGAACATATGTGGATAGTAATAGTCTACAGAATCCCGGAACATGTCCAACAGCATGCATAGATATCCCCAATAACACAGAATGTCAGATGTGCAACAATCACATAGCAAGCATACCACAGGCATATATGGAACCATAGTGACCCTGACAATGGCATGCAGGTGAATAGTCTGTAACAGGCCAGCAATGATAGTGTCCACACAGGGAACATGGCTACAAACACATAGCACAAAGTGTGGTACAATACAATATCTGTACCACTGGTAGGTAAGCTGTAGCCATACCTATTGAGTTGTGTGTACAGTTTGTTGTTGCTGATATGGAGAGGGGTGACAGAGATGTGTATTAAGAACTGTGGTAACTTTGCTGTATGAGTTGCTCAGACCTTTTTCCATCTTTATGTCTTTCAGGCAAGATATCACATGGACGGCTCCCGGCTTACTCAACTACTGAGAATGACATAGTGATAAACCACTTAATACAGCACTACCCTGTCCTGTTTGGCCGGGCCACCCATGAGTAGCAGGAGTGGACCACACTGTGGGATGACCTAGTACACAGGGTCAATGATGTTGGATTGCACAACCACAGTTATGAGCAGGTCCGGCATCATTGTTTTGACCTGCTTCGCAATACCTACCGGCGTGCTGCTGCAGTCCAGGGGATCACCTTGCAACGGGGGGGGGCCATGCCATCCATCACCCCCTGACACGTGTTGAGGAGCTCCTCGCCAGCCTCGTGGCACCTGCCCATCCACATAGCCAACAACTGCCGGACACCATTGTGGAGGTAGATGCTACCCACACACTGGCTGAGGAGCATGCAGGTATGGCCACAGGGCACATCAGTAGACCACTGTTGCATATGCATCTGCATCTGTACAGGTCGAACATGCATATCTGACATGTCATAGATATAGTTTGTTGCTGCATAGTAGTGATAAACAGATGTGCATAAATGGTAGTATTGTGGACATGTACTGTTGATGTGCTGTAATTCTGCACCCACCCTGTAGCAATGCCACAGGTGTGGCCACTAACTTCGCATCTCTCACCCTCTTATGTAGGTCCCTCCGGTATACTATCAAGGCAGCAGCATGTAGCCGGTGAGTATGGTTTATGTCGATGCTTGCCAATACACCAGGCATGTAATGGCTATGGTATATTCTATGCACACATCTAACACACCTACCCAGAATGCATGCTTTACATGTGCTCATATTTTTGCTGTTAAATGCATGGCATCACAATGGTGACCATGATGGGGTATTGGAAGGGTATGTCAGACACCTGCAAGATAACTAACATCCTGTTATTGCAGAATGTGTCCACAGGAAGTAACATAATGGTGGGAGACATGGCTTACAGTAGGGACATGTGTGAAAAACCACTCGTATACAGTGCAACAACAGTGTATATACCAGTAGTACAATAGAAAGAAGTTATGTACCTACCATAACGTTCCATGTTAGTTGTCTTCATCTCGCCTTCTTTCTTGCTGGTTGGGATCAGAGCCGATCCTCGGCTCTGACTCAACCATCTTCTATGGCTCAAGAGCTGTTTACTGGCTTGAGGCTACCCCTTATTCCATGATGCCTAGCGCTAGCTACCCAAATCTCATTTGTAATAGCTAACCCCAGACATAGCCAGAGAATAAACCTGTCTAAACAAACAGGTTGAGCATACCTGTCATACTCTCTAAGTCAGTAGAGGAAACAAACCAGAGAACACTCAGCCAGTAAAACCAAAACTCTTCTCGATCCAATAGGACAGGGCAACGGAGGGTGGGATGCAAGAAAGAAGGCGATATGAAGACAATTAACGTGGAACGTTATGGTAGGTACATAACTTCTTTATGTGAAGTTGTCTGTCTCGCCTTTGTTCTTGCTGGTTGGGACAGCAGCCCTAGCACCTACAATCCTGGGTGGCTCATTGGAACAGACTCTTCAGAACAGTGGAACCAAAGTCAGCTCTGCTCCTGGAGACCATACCTAGCTTGTAATGAGAAATAAAGGTATGAGGATTTGCCCACATAGCAGCTGCACAGATAGAATCCATGGGCAACCTTGACTGGAAGGCCACCGAGGTGGCCAAAGCCCTAGTAGAATGACCTTTTGGTTTGATAGGCAACTCTTTGTTTCTCAATTGACAAATGAAAGTAATAATGTGAGACAACCACCTGGATAAGGTCACTTTGGAAACTGGGAGACCTTGTTTTCCTAGAGCATAGGAAAGGAATAGTTGGTCCGACTTCCTTTTATCCTTAGTCCTATGCAAGTAAAAATGCAATTGTCTATGAATGTACAATTGGTGTAATTTGTATTCTGCCTTGTTGGTGTGGTTAGGGAAAAACACAGGAAGGTCTATAGATTGGTTTAAATTGTTTTCTGAGCAGACTTTCGGAAGGAACGAGGGATTAGTCCTCAGAGCAACCCTGTCCTTATGAAAAACCAAGTATGGAGGACGAACACATAGTGCCTAAAGTTCAGAGATGCATCTGGCTGAAGTAATAGCTACCAGAAAAAGTGTTTTCCAAGATAGGAACTTAATGGAGCAGGATGCTGCAGGTTCAAAGGGGGGCATAATTAAGGAGGTTAGTACCAAATTAAGGTCCCAAGGAGTAGGGGGAATCTCTCACTGGAGTTCTAAGGAGAGTAGTTCCTCTTAAAAAGGCTTTACAGAGCTTATGAGACATAATGTTTGAATTAGACAACCCAACATAAAAGTTAGAAATGGCCGCCAATTGAACCCTGATTGTAGCAGAAGCAGACCCAGAATGAAAAAGTTGTGCTAGGAACTCCAAAATTTCGTGGACTGGGGCTGAAAAAGGATCTATGTTCCTAGCCTCTGCCCAACAAGAAAAATGTTTCCATTTGCTAGCATAAGTCTTTCTAGTTGTGGACTTGTGAGAGGAGACAATAATCTCACACATGGCCGGGGAAATGCTGGGAAGCCTGGCTAAGGTTGGAAGTGGAGCAACCAAGCTGTGAGCTGGAGTGTTCAGAGGGATTGATGCAGCCCGCCTGACTGATGTATCAGTAGGTCTGGAATTGGATCCAGAGTCCAGGGCTGATCGAGAAGGTAATGGTGCAGGAATGGAAACCATATCTGTTGAGGCCAGTAGGGGGCAATAAGGATCATTTTGCAACCCAACGATATTGCTTTCTGTTTGAGTTTCGGTATCAGGGGAAATGGAAGGAAGGCATAAAGAAGTCTCTGAGGCCAATTGTGGACTAGAGTGTCTCTGGGTGTGTGACCTGGAAGCAGAAGAAGGGAGAAGTAGTTGCTGCATTTGCTGTTGAAGGGGCTGGCAAAAGGATCGCAGCAAGGCTGTCCCCATTTGCAGAAGATCAGATCCACAACTAACTGATTCAGAGACCACTCATGAGACATGAGAATAGCTTTGCTGAGCCTCTCCGCTATGACGTTGGGCTTCCCAGGGATGTGTGTCGCAATCCAGAAATCATTGGGAAGAAATCGCCCACTGCCAGAGTCTGAGTGCTTCTCGACATAGGCGGTAGAACTTGGTTCCACCCTGCTTGTTGATGTACCAGACCACTGATGTGTTGTCCGTTTGAATTGCAATGGTCCCAGAAGGGAGAGAGTCTTGAAGAGCTTGCAGCGCTAGGAGCACGGCTCTCATTTCTAGGACGTTTATATGCAGGTGGTACTCGTGAGGCTGCCAAGTGCCTTGGACTGTCCTGCCCTGATAATGCCCCCCCACCCTATCAGGGAAGTGTCTGTGGTCACAGTGGCAACCGGAGGGGGCTGAATGAAGGGTCTGCCCTGAGTCACTAGTGGGGAGACCATCCACCAGGAAAGGTGCCTTTTGCATGCTTCTGTAATCATGATCATGTGAGACATGGGTAGCTGTTGGAAAGACCACTGTGTGAACAGAAGCCACTGAAGGATCCTCATGTGAAAGCGGGCCAGTGGGATTAGAAGAATTGCCCCTGCCATGGAACCCAGAGTTTGCTCTGCATTAGAATTTGTACTTGCTAGCGAATTGTAGACACGCCTTCTGGCAGTAGCCTTGCGGACATGTTCTTTGTGTCTAAGTCTGCTCCTATATAGGTGATAGATTGACAGGGCAACAAGGCAGATTTTTCGAAGTTTATTGTAATGCCTAGCTGGAAGCAGATTGTGATAGTGTAGTCCCTGGCTTGCAGAAGTTGATGCCTGGTAGTAGCAGTGAGGAGCCAGTCATCTAGATATGGAAACACCTGGAATCCTCTATGTCTCAGGTAAGCCGTGACCACTGACATACATTTGGTGAACACCCTGGGGGCTGTGGTGAGACCAAAGGGCAGAGCTCTGAACTGGTAATGACTGGCTCCCAGCCAGAAGCGAAGGAATCTCCTGGAGCGCCTGTCCATTTTGATGTGGTAGTACGCATCCTGAAGATCTATGGAACACATCCAATTGTCCTGACCCAGAAAGGGTAGAATGGACTGTAGCATGACCATCCAAAACTTTGTTCTTTGAACAGAATTGTTTAGTCTGCTGAGATCCAGAATCGGTCTCCAGTCCCCTGTCAATTTTTGGTACCAAAAAGAACCTTGAGTAAGTTCCAGATCCATGTTGGTCTGCCGGGACTTCCTGGATGACTCTTTTTTCTAGCAGGCTTGAAACTTCTATGACTGCTTGGTCCCTCAGATTGGGTGGAACATCTGGAAGGGATTTGCTCAATGGTAGGGGGGGTTGAGAGAAGGGAATTTTGTAACCTCTGGATATAACTGACCGTACCCATTTGTCTTGCGTTAAATTTTGCCAGGCTTTTGGGTACAGTGAAAGTCTTCCTAAGGACCAAGCCTGTACCTGCAGCTCTACTCACACCATTGCCTGCATAAGAAATGAGCCTCATGGAGGAGTTGACTACAGAATTAAGGGTCGCCAGCTGGGAAGCCACTTTAGCTTGAGCCCCCTCAGCTGATGGATCTTGAAGGGTATCTCCGAGCTCTTTAAGTAGATGCCTCTGAAGCTGGGTAAAATGGCAAAAGTAGTTCAGTGACCTCATAGAAAAGGTCACTGAAGCAAACATTCGCTTCCAATATCTGTCCATGGTCCTAGATTCCTTGTTAGGAGGATGGACAGATGTAGAGGTTTCTGCTAACTCTTTTTTTGGAGGCTGCTGCTACCACCATGGCATCAACAGGAACACCTTTGGTAAGGAACTGCTTATCATGGGGTGCTGTGATGAACTTGCCAGGTCTCCTCAGAGTTGGTTCCACTGTATCTGGGGCTGACCAAGCCTTTCGAGCCACCATGGACATAAGTGGATCAAAAGGCAGAGAAATCCAGGAGGTGGAAGGTCGGGAACCGAATGCATCCAGTAATACAGACTCATCCTCGGTAGGGGCTAGGGGATTCCAGTTCCTCCTCTGCTTAAGCATTTTGAGGATGTCTGAAAAGGAAACATCTTTAGAGGGGGATCACAGGGACCCTTCAGAATCATCTAAGTCTGTATCCGAACTGAAAGACTCAAGGGAGTCAATGTGCTTCCTCTTGCACTTCTTACGAGGGGGCTCCTCTGAATGTTCAGGGGAGGCCTCAGAAGAAGAGAAAACACCCAATGGGGTGCCCTTGAGTGCCAGTTCCCCACACTTGGGGTCTGGAGGAGGAGCAGAGGTTGGCACAGGTACTACAGAGGACGGAGCCGATGGGGCTGATAGTGGAGCTGACTCAGTGGCCAGCACACTCCTCATGACATCGAAGGCATCCCTGCCATGATGCAGAGAAGGCTCCAGTTCCGAGGAAATTGGAATCCTTCTCCACACCAAGGGAGACGGCTCCGAGGCCGATGTAGGAGGCGAGCTCACCTGTGCCGAAGCTCCGAGAGGGAGAATGGGGTCGGACAAGGGTCCGATGCCACTCGCCTCCTCAGAGCTGACGAGGGAACCCCGGCACCAAGATCCCTCGACGGACAGCACCATTGAGGGAATCAAAGCCGAAGATGGAACCGAAGGAGATAAAGTTATCAGAGCCGACGGTTCCACTACTCGAACCCCAACGAACTCCAGCTCCAAGCTCAATGAAGTCAGAGGAGGAACATCGATAGAAGTAGATGGAGCCAACATCTGTTGTGGAGGGTTGGCCAACATCTTGGCAAGTGCCTGCAACCTTATCAACCTACTGATCACTCTCTCCACGTCGTGATCCGAGAGCCTAGTGGATCGAGAGGAGTGAGAAGATCTGTGACTGTGCTTGCTTTGCAGCAGAGGAGATCGAGGAGCCAAATGTATCGATTCCAGAGAGGGGGACCTCAGCGTCTTGTGGCTCTGTGAAGGCTCCAAAGTTTCTGATGGAACTGACGGGGAGATAGTCTTATTAATTCCAGCCAGAACCGAAGTAGCAGGTAGAGTCTGAACCAAAGATGGCTCCGAACTTGGAGCCGACGATTTGGTAGATTTAGGGGATTTCATAGGCTGAGTCTTGGCCGGTGAATCCTGGGGCTTTAAAAGGCCCCTAAGAATAACCTTATTTTTATGCTCCTGCAGAACTCTTGGACTAAATGCATGGCAGACAGAACAAGAGTCCTGCAGGTGCACAGCACCTCAACAATAGATGCAAGAAGTGTGCCCATCTGTCAGAGATATTTTCTGACAGCATGAGTCACACTTGAACCCAGACACCTTGGATTCTTTGGACATCCTGTAACAAAAAATACAACAATAGCTAACCAATCAAAATACAGTCTAAAGAGAAAAGCACAGTACACTACAGACGAAAGCTAAAGTTTTGTTTTTTTTTTGTTTTTTGTTAATAGGAAAGCCTCTAACTCAAACGGCTAGTCTATAAAGAAGAAAGAAGGAAAGCCTCTAACTTAAATGGCTAACCTGACAGGAATAAGGAGGGGGGGGGGAGAACTCTCTAAATTAAACTAGTTCTATAGGGAGGGAAAGGAAGCTACAAATACACACTTAGCTAACAAAAGTATAAGACAAAACTAACAAAAACCCCTAGGAAAAAGACTATTTCTAGTAAAAAAGTTCTATAAAGAAACTTTATATGAGCCTGAGCCAGAAAAACGACACCTCACAGCTGAAGCAGCTAATGAGATCTGGGTAGCTAGCGCTAGGCATCATGGGGTAAGGGGTAACCTCGAGCCAGTAAACAGCTCTCGAGCTATAGAAGATGGCCGAGTCGGAGCCGAGAATCGGCTCCAATCCCAACCAGCAAGAACGAAGGCGAGACAGACAACTTAACATCAACTGTTACAGAGATACACTATGGCATAACATATTACTGTGGTCAATATTATCAGCTGGGACTAAGCTGCAACATGTGGTGTGCAGTGTATGGGACACTGCAAACTGACACACATGTGTAGGCCTTATTTGTCAAGCATTTGCACAAAGGCTGAAGGTGGGGAAGGGGTGTCAGCATGACACATCAGTACACTGCAGCAGGGATCCTAAGGATGCTAAGAATGGCTGTATCTGCACACAGTCAGTTCAGGAACTGTGACAGATGTAACCCTACCTCCACAGCAATAGTGACGGCCATGTGTGAACACCAAGGGATGTGCACATGAGTAGACCTTGCAATCAGGCAGATTTGGGGGACATGTGTAGGGCAGACAGAACATACACTGGCAAATGCAGATGGCCCATGCTAGTATACCCCTGCCAGGAGTAGTGACTGCTGTAGTACACATAACAATAGGTGCAACAAACCATCATGATAAGAGTGCGCACACATATGCACACACAGAGTGTATGCATCATGGTCAGCATCGGCACACATAACAGATTCCATAGACACTGTATGTGAATGTACAGGACATATGCCACATATCAGGCTCATGTACTGTTAATATATGTGGTGATGTAGTCCCATCACAGATCAAGGAAGGGTGCATCATATCAATAATGGTGTGTACACTCCCTATAGCCACAGTATGCTCTGACAGTTGTCAGTGTAACAATATTGGATTGGTCATACATGGTCCCCTGATGTTGAAATCTGTAAACCAGACATCAAGCATTCACAAATGACATATGTCCACATATCATCCCAGGCATATATTGCTAAAAACTATAGGGGCTGTGAGCATTAGAGCTGACATAACTGACACTTTGACTTCAACAATTGGCTAAGCTTCTGGTGTCATTCTAAAGGGATCCAGTATCTGTCTGCCTGGGATGACATGGTTGGCAGACCACGATGCTTTGCCAGAGATGGCCTGCACCTGTCACCCCTGGGATTCCGGATACTGGCTAAGATTTTTGCCGTCCCTATAGTGCCTTTTTAGGCAAGGTTCAAATGACAAATTCACCACTGTAACAGGAACAGGCAAGCAAAAACTGAGGGTGATGCTACTCAATGCTAGAAGTCTAAATCTCAAAATGCACTCACTCGAGGCACTCCTTAAAATGGAGAACATTGATATCTGTGCAGTGACTGAGACCTGGTTCAAGGCTCCAGAGAGCACCCCTGCACTACCAGGCTATAACTCATACCACACTTTTCGGCCATATAACCTTGACCAGAACAGCAAAGGTGGAGGTGTGTCCATATTAATTAAGGATATACACACCACCAGGCTAGTTGCTCAGCATAATGCATCCAAGGTTATCCAAGTGCAACTAACTCTGGGCAAAACTGCAATCCAAATTGTAGCTTGCTACAGATCCCCCACCATGCCCCAGGATTCCCACTCCTCTTTTCTTGATATACTGGAAAATATTAGGGTTCAGCCAAACACCCTAATTATGGGCGATTTCAACTACCCTACCATTGACTGGGAAAACTACTCATACCAATTCCTTTGCTCAACGCTTTCTGGAATTCATAAACTCCAATGCCCTGGATCAATATATCCACACCCCCACCAGGGGCAACAATATCCTAGCTCTATTCATTACCAACACGAGTGACTGGTGTTCCACACCTGAAGTCAACGCCTCATTGGTCCGATCCAACCATAAGCTAATCACCCTAGATATCCACATCCTGCCCCCACCCCCATTAAGGAAACCACAATAAAAAATTTCTCAAAAGCCAACTTCATGCTTCTTAAGACAGAAGTGGTGAACATCATGACACCCATGCAGATGGACAATACAGTTATGACTACTGAATCCTACACAATTGCACTTTATAAGCACTTACACAAGTGCATGTATCGTGCTATCCCAAACAGAACCAAGACGCTATCCTCCAAAAAAAGGAAGCCAATCTGGTGGTCCCTGCCATAAACAAACTGTACAACAGAAGGAAGAAACTGTTGCAAAAAAGTGTAAAATCCCATGAGTGGAGAAGCTCCTTGGTCAGCCTCAGTAAGAAGCTGCAATCCCTGATAAAATTCTCCAAAGCTAGTTACGAAAACAAAATCACCCCTGATTCTAAAGACAAGCACAAAGCATTCTATAGCTATGTCAAGAATCTCAATGGCAACACTCAGATCTGCTCTGAGTTACAGCACAATGGCACTAAATATACAGACCCAACTAATGTTGCCAACATCCTGGCAGATAGGTTCAGTGCTAACTTTACACCCTCTCACCCACTAAAGGGCCCATCTCTATATTGGAAGAATGCAAAGTTCCTGTAATCCTGGCTGCACAGGTAAAAACCACACTCTCCAAAGCCAAGAACACAGCATCCATGGGACCAGACAACATCCCAGGCTGCATTCTACACGAACTACAGAATGAACTGGCACCCCGCCTAAGTACCATATTCAATCATAGCCTCACCTCAGGCTTTGTAACCGCTGAATGGCACACAGCAATGGTTATCCCACTCCACAAGGGGGGAGCCACCATGGACCACGGGAACTACCGCCGCATTAGTCTGATGAACCTGGTCTGCAAGGCCATGGAATCTATCACCATGGAACTTATAAACAAAGACATTGGTAATCTCCAAACTCTGGACCCCCCCAGTTCGAGTGTGTAAAAGGCAGATCATGTCTTCTAAATCTGATAGACTTCTTTGAAGCAGTCACCAAAGCCATAGACGAGGGTAAGGTGGTTCACACAGCCTATCTAGATCTTGTCAAGGATTTTGACACCATCCCCCACTCTGGAATTATAGATAAACTCACTAAACTAGGTATAATTCCCTATGTAACAAGATGGGTTGCCAACTGGCTCACTGACAGAACCCACAATGTGAAAGTAGCAGACTCCAAATCCGACTTCCGACCAGTGACAAGTGGAGTACCACAGGGTTCAGTACTGGGTCCTCTCCTGTTTGGCATCTGCTTCTCTGAAGTACAGGCTAACACAGAAGGTCTTTGGCTAATGAAGTTTGCAGATGACCTCAAACTAGGAGCCATAATCGAAACTCCTAATGATGGGGACATCCTACAAAAGGGCCTCACTGAGACAGATGCCTGGTGTCAAAGCCATGGCCTCAAGCTCAATGTCAAAAAGTGCATTGTCATCCCCTTTGGTAAAAACTCTGTACCCATGAACTACAACATAGGCGGTAGTATACTTAACACCGAAAGTGTGATAAGAGACCTTGGGGCACAGGTAGACAGTAGTCTCTCCTTTGATAATCACATTGCCACAGTAGTCAGGAAATCCTTCTACGTGGCACATCTCATCACAAAAGGTTTCTCATCTAGAAAAAAAGAGATCATTGTTCCCCTCTACTCATCACTCATTAGACCCATTATAGAGTACAACGCCCCTTTTGGTATGTACCTCACAAGACATCTACAACAACTGGAAAGGCTGCAGAAATACCTCACAAAGTGGATTACCAGCCTCAAACAGATGCCCTACACAGACCATCTAAAAAAAAACTCCAGCTTTACTCCATCGTATATTGCCTACTCAGAGGTGATCTCTGCCTAACATACGTAGCTATGTCAAACCCAGAGCTGTTGGACATGCTCCACTTAAAGAAATCCCAATACCTCTGAGCTACACACTCTAGGGACCTAAACCTTGTCACCACAATAAACAGAACATGCCGGAGGGATAGTTCCCTGTCCCAGAGACGTCCCATACTCTGGAATAAACTACCTATCTATATCAAACAAAGCTCCTCATTTGCACTCTTCAAGAAAACTCTTGATGATTGGATGGGAAATAGGAAATTCACCCCGGGGATCACTTCTGTGGCTCTGCCCGACAATGGCACAGGAAAATAATTTTTTTGGGTGGCAAAAGCCAGGGTACCTTTTTGGTTGGGCATGTATAGGCCCTAGGGCCGATGACCTAGTATCTACCTATGAACCTATGACACAGTACTGCACATTCAGCAATGGGTTGTACACCTGTGAGGTTTGGTGCACAGTACATGGCAGGGTGCAGAACAGGTGCACAGCAATATTGTGTACAGGGGAGCAGTGGTATCCAGGGAAAGGGGCATTACATACTAACACAACACATGCATCACGCACACATGTATACTGTTGCTAGCATGGATTGACTATAGCTGCATTGCATGCTGTTGTGTACCAGATGTTATCCATGTTGACAGATAGGTAACAGAATGACTGTGTGTACTATCATTGTGCAACCTCACCTGTATGTGTGTGTGTCTCGGTGGGTGGTTATTTTGTCTGTAGAGTCACTCTGGTGAAGTTGAGGGAGGGTGATGCATGTAGGATGAGTGTATGCATGTGTGTGTGTTTGTGTGGGTGTCCATGTATGCACATATGTGATTGTGTGGTTGTTCATACAGCAGTACTTCCCTTTGGGATCGTGCAGTACATGGATATGGACTGACACATGACATGCCAGGAATATTTGTCATGTATGTAATCACAGGACAGCTGATAGTATAATAAGGTCTGTAGCATGGAACATGCATTGGGAGGGAAGGTAGACACCAGGTATACCCTTAATATCGCATTCAGCAGAGAGGTGACTGACAACCCACATATGCAGCACTACAGATGCATTGGGGAATTACTAGACAGCACCAGGGAGTGTATCCATATATTACAGTTGTCACATGATAGGTTGATTGAGCAGCATATCTGGCATGTACTGAGCAATACTTACAAATGACACTCCAGTGCATGATATTATGGAGTGAACATAGTAGCCCTTCACATATAGGGGCCATGCTCACAATGTATGGACATACGCAGGGTGAACACTGAATGACAGCAGTGAGGCCATGTACAATCACTCCACTCAGGTCAGGGAGGTAATGCAGTAACAGGCCTTGTGCTGTGATCACTTGTCTAGGTATTTAGAGGAATGATATGTTAATGAGTGGTAGCAATGAGTGTATGCTACTAAGTGTGATGCAGGATGGAGAACGCATGGGAAAAAAAGTGGGACTGTCTGTAAAGTCACGGACAGGTAGGTATTTAGGTGGTATATGTGTGTGTGTGTGTGTGTGTGTGTGTGTGTGTGTGTGTGTACTGTTATGCAATGCTGTACAGATCTTAATGTGCATTTCTTGTTTTCCCCTACAGGTGGTGAGGTGGGTCAGGGTCCCTCCTGCATGCAATCTGATGTTGGTGTCCATACAGACACCAAAGATGATGATAGTTTTGTTGAGGCACAGGTGGGGTTGTCAGGGGCCGAAACAGCGCCATCATTTGACATCCCCTTTTTAACCACCCCAACCCTGCACACAGTGTCAGTGCCTATACATACCTCTTCAACAGTGGCCATAGTGGAGGGACAGCTGACGTTTGGGGGCAGTGCACAGGAGAGTGGGGTAACCATGCCTAGAGTGTCTGGTCACAGCAGGCATAGCCGGATGTCTGGCAGGGATAGGAAGATGTCCCAGGGTGCTTGTGGTAGGGCCACTGGTCATCATGCCCTTGGCAGAAAAGCCACAACTGGTACCACCAGGTGCATGTTTCAGGCTGTCATGTCATGGTGGCACAGGTGGTGCAGGCACATATGGAACATTACACCAGACAGGGCCTGAGGCTGCAGAGGGCTCCTCTCACATCTGCAAGCGACAACTTCCATGAACTGTCTGGTGCCATCCGGGCTTACACCGAGTTCATGGATAGATGGTCTGGTGAGATGATGGCCTTCATCAACCGTGGTATGTCCTTGCTTGAACATGTGGTGGGAGTGCAGCGACAGCCGCGTGGACGTAGGCCAGCAACACCAACAGCTGGCAGTCAATGTGGACATGCTAGGACACCAACGGGTTCCCATAGTGGCAGTACCAGCCCCGGCACTGTGGGAATGGGGTGCTGTCCACACCACAGCAGGCCATCTCTCATCATCAGGGAGAGTAGCAATCGAGGCCTGTACCTGGACATGCCCATGGAACCCCTGGCAGACACAGTCGATGTGCCCACAGCCGGAGGCAGTGAACTGCACACCCTGCCAGGTATGGTCTGCAGCTGTCCATAAACACCTGTGTTGGGCAGCCACATGGCAGAACTGTGTGCATGCATACCCACACACAATACAAACACACCTAGGGCAACCCCATACCTACACACACCACATCACCATGCCCAGTTCACCTCATTACACCCCTCACCCACACACATGTGTCAAATGTATGGCCCACCCTCAGCCTCTGGCAAACCAACAACACACCCTGTGCATATGATGATACCTGTGCCACATCCCCGTCATCCATAACATTGATGCAGGGATAGGCTAATATGGTTCTGATGCACACATTGACTGTACTACAGTATACCAAGTAATGCAGTATAACATGTTGTCAGGAGTAAAGTTTAATGCATACATGTCAGGTAGTGTAGCCATCCAGCAATGATGCATTATAGCTGTAAGTAACACTGGTTGATTGTGGTCTCCATAATGTTATCCATTTGTGTTGTAGGTGTACATGTGTCAGCAGAAGGATGGTCTGCAGTCATATTCCACAATGGGGTATGGCATTGTGGTGACACCATGGCTGTGACATATCTGGGGTACAGTTGAACACATGTCACAGGTTTGTATGTGCCACATGGACAGGTGACCCGCTGGGATGTGTATAATCTGCAACCTGATGTAGATCCATCCACATACATGCACACTCTTACTTGGCAACACTGGGACTAGACCACTACCTAGGTATGTAGTGCTACTGAGGTGAGTGGCTTTCATTGCACACACCACACAGTGTTTAGGGTGAAGTGTGCTCCAGGTTACATGTTACATGCAGAACATCCCCAGACATGTACAGTATGCTAATGGGGGATGTAATGGATATATATGGATGATACATAGTGTGACATAACTTCATACACACATTAACAGACACATAACAGGCAGACACATGTCTGAGAGACCAAGGCCTATCGCTGCTAACTAACTTGACCATGTTTGCAGTGTGTTACAGGTAGGCTGCACACAGCACATGCATAACTGGGCTGGATTGTGGTATCAGTTACCTGTATGGTTGATGGTGAGAGTGGTAACCATAATGTGGTACATGGGACATAAACCAGGTGTACCTTGTTGTAATGACAGTGTACACAGCACCCACATCCCCAGTGGATATTGTACTCTCTAAAACCCATGATGACACTCTGACATACCCACCATCACACATTGCCGATGACTGCAATACAATCCATTATATATCCCAACAGTGGTACTAGAGGATGCACATGCCACAGGAATAGTTGGGTGTTGCACTGTCATGCCTGACCTATGGGCAGCAACAACACTATCTGTACTACTGTGTGGCAATAGGTATTGTAATAGAAGTATGTGGCCTCAGAATGCTGTACCCTACAGATATGCAGACATGCACACATACGCACACTTGCCAGAACTCAATGGGTATCCTATGCCTATTGACCCATTTGTACAACACTGTTGTGGTTGTACTGCAAGGCTCGTGTAGCCGGTAGGGAGAGGAGCATAACAGGGTACATGTAATGTCGCATACACCAGCAGCCACAACTGACTATGGCAATGGGTGTTGCAGTGGTTGTGAAGGCCCTCATGAAATTCCCAAGTACAGGTGTGCTAACACACAGACACTGCTATCCTCAGTAATGTACACATGCACATGTGTCAGTACTGGGGTACTTTGCTGCAGGTGGTCATAGCTGTGTACCTACACTTATTACAGATGTCATTACCCTGCTATGTTATCAGACTGGGTGGTGAGAACTGCTTACCAGGGCTAAGCCATGCTTAACAGGTATCAACATTGCTCCAATATAACAGCTATGCTGATTTGTGCACTGGTAAGCGAAGCCTACACTGTGTAAGCACCCATACATTTACCCATAGTATAGCACCGCTTAGCTTCATGCAAACCCGCACAAAGACACTTAAAGCTGCTCAAAACTGCCTTAACCACTCTGCATCTGACAGCCCTTGTTCTACCCAGTAACAAAATGAACAGCCCTTGCAGGTCTTGAACCCAGGACCTTGTACACTATAGTCACCAGACTTAATCACTATGCCATGACCACTGTGAAGACAGCTGTTGTTTTTCCAATATATCTGTCAATACACATATTGATTAGTATTGAACAATTGCCTTTAGTTCCACAAATCTGTAGTACTTATTAATATGACTGTTGCATCACATATGCTCTTTTATCATAATGTACACCTATCAGATACATACAGTGAGATACATCTGGGAATCTGGCATACACGATCGTGATGTTTGCACATGACAGGAATATATATATATATATATATATATATATATATATATATATATATATATATATATATATGTATATATATATATATATATATATATATATATATATATATATATATATATATATATTTGAATAAACAACCCCAAGGCAAAATCCCAAATAATCCCAAACAATAGATGTATCCCTTGTAGAAAAGCAGCAACAACCACGTTGTAATGAATGCAAATAACGAACTGAATCGTAGTAAATATAATAAAAACAATTGCTTTAATATAATAAGAGAAGTTATGTTAGTAGAACACATGTATACATATTTCTTGGATTCAGAGTCCCTATTTTAGTACATATGAATTGTTACACAAAATTTATTTTATAATATATTGTAGTTAGAATATGATAGAGCAATTTTAACATGATGGTTTGTTATATGCAACATATACTTTTTATAGGTATGCATTATTTATACTATTTATTAATATATATATATATTAGTATGAAGTCATACGTTGGTATACATATATTTCCATTTATTTGTTTTGTTTGGAATCAGAGTTTTCTTTAAGTAGTATATATGTGTTGTTATAAACTTATATATGTAATGTGAATTTATTTTACATTACAGTTAGTACATGCTAGAGCAGTTTATTTGCATTATATAGTTATGCTACACATTTTATGTCTCATAGAGATTAATAATGCATAAAGGGAATGTATTGTTTATGAATTGTTTATATATCTTTAAACACTGATTGTTAAGGTTGAGTTAATTGAAACAATTAACAGGTAATAGAGTGTATATAAAGAAAGGATTGTTTGAAACAGTTAACGTCTGATGAAGTGGAAAACAGGTTCCGTGAAAGCGCTTACGTAACTTCTCTTATTATATTAAAGCAATTGTTTTTATTATATTTACTACGATTCAGTTCGTTATTTGCATTCATTATAACATGGTTGTTGCTGCTTTTCTACAAGGGATACATCTATCGTTTGATATATATATGTATATATATATATATATATATATATATATATATATATATATATATATATGTTGATATATGTCTACATGTACATACACATGTATATTCATACATATGTCTGTATACACATCTGTATAGTGCATTATATATTTAGCCATGTGTAGATCTTTTTGTATATACATATATATATATATATATATATATATATATATATATATATATATATATATATATATATATATATGCATATATAGCTATATATGTATGAACATCCTATGTGTACACATATGCCCATTTTTGTAGATATATATATGTAGATACCTATAACTATATGTGCATTAATATCTATTATGATATACCTATTACTGTCAATATATATGTAGATATCCATAAGTATATGTTCATTTGTATCTATATCTGTATATGTGTAGACATATATTGTGGTGTATATGTATATTTGAGTGTTTATATGTATATATATGTACATATATATATATATATATATATATATATATCTATATATATATATATATATATATATATATCTATATATATATATATATATATATATATATATATATACATATATCCATATATATATATATATATATATATATACATACATATATATGTATCCATATATATATATATATCTATGTATGTTGATATGTATATGTGTATATATCTATATAGATATATGGCTAAGTATATGTACATATATGTTCACCATATGTCCAGGACATGGAGTGAAGTCCTACCTCAGCCCCAATAGTCCCAACCTCTTAGTGCAAGGGGATATCAGGTTTGTATTGCCAGTATATATATTGCAGGTATATATGTAGACTGTTGCTACTGTAATAGGGGTTGTCTTAACAGACATGTTGTGTGTGGGAGGTCACATCTGATTTTAATGTGCACCATTGTCTACTGATAGACATCAAGGACATCATAGTACAGTACCACTGCTAGCACAGTAATGATATGACCAATAAATTTGGACAGTCTGACACACTCTGGTCAGTCCAGAGGTATATACAGAATCCCTTAGTGCAAGACATGTGGACCAAGCCTGACAATGTCGATGTTAACAGCCATGTAGATGGGTATAGCACGTAAATACTGGGATACATATGCCCACATAGGTTATGCATTCACACACTCCTGTTTGCCCTGACACATAATAACCGCTGATGCAGAGGTCACATGGCCACATACTACCCAATAGTTAGTGACATGCATCTGTACAGCATCCCACTGCTTTGTCAGAAATACATGACAGTTATGGTGGCCCAGCAACAGTACATTTGGCAAATATCTGGACATAACATCACACTGGGTAAGTACACTAAGCTGTTAGGCATGTAACAAAGCACTGTGCAAACTACAGGCAGACTGTCACAGCACTGGCCTACATTTCTTATGGGGGAATACACATGTACCTGCAAATATAGCAGCTCTATAGGCATGTCAGAGCACAGAGTAACAGACACTTGTGTGAAAGTGCATACCCACAACCAATGTGAACACAGCCACATATGGTAAGCTAGCTTAATATTACAGTATATGGACTGTCTGATCAACGCCATCCTCATATGTGCCACTCACACACTAACCCTACATATACTGGGCCACTACACAGTGTGGTCAGATGTCTGTCTGTGGTATGGGACATGTGTGTGTTTGGCCCTACAAACATGTAAACCGATAGGGTACCATACACTGGAGCAGCATGTAACATCAGATAGAACAGGACCAAGAACAATAACATCTACCACAGTCTGTACACAGGCCAAGGTACATATTCGCAATACACACACTGTCGACAATCACAATAACTACACAGACCTCAGTACTATACACACAGCCACAGAATGCCCAGGTTATGTCCTCAAATGTAACCCCTACTATACATAACATGGGTAACAGTCTGATATCTCACTGGCTTGTTTTCAGATATTATGTCAGTAAATAATGGTGTACAGAACATATGCACCTCTTACTGCATGACATATGCACAAAGGTTGACAGAGTTGTGGCTGGAGACACAAACACAGGGCCAATATTGACATGTCGCTGTGATAACCTCATATATTTACTGTTGAAACAGGGTTTGTTGCGACATATGTCCTATGAGGGATATGAAGTCAGTAACTCTCATGGCTGTCACCATGTACTGACTGCAATCCTCACACTATGCTTCTGCATTTCTCCGATAGTTGTTCTTTGAGTAACACAAGAAAGAAAAGGCACCACATACTGCCCAGTCTGCAGATGACCCTACAGATGGGTGTTTCCTTAAAAACATAGCACTGTCATGACAGGTATTAAAACATGTAGATCAGCGATATCCACACACACTCTGTTAAACCGACATTACTCCAAATGCAGAATAGCAACGCTTACATTCTGTAGTCATGTCAGGCACATCCCCCTCCTGTTTGTTGACCTGTTTCCACAATGTATGTTACGAGAGGTAAATCCCAAATCCATCTGTGATGCTGTTTGCCAAACACCAGATCTAGGTCCTGCTCACAGTAAATGAAAAGTCCCAACATCAACATGATGTTCCTAGATACTGGAGTGTGTTTCCATGCAATTGCCTATGGGAATGTTACCACAGCTGTTCCACATGCAATCAGCTAGAGGAGGGGTGCAATTCATGCAGAGGCCATCAGCTTATTATGAGCATCACTTACAAAACACAAGCTGCTGCCTAAGCAAAGCAGGTTTAGTTCTCCACATCCTCCAGAGATGGACTGAGAGAGAAAGACAGAGGCAAAGTAAGTCAGGGAGGGGGTGAGAGAGTAAAACTTAAGCTTGTCTGTGTCACACCTACCAGTACAAGGTTGCAAACCTCTGACTATGTATTGCTATCACATGTATATGCAGTTATTGCATGCACCACATAGCTTACATGTTGCATGCACCACATAGCTTACATGTTGAGGAGCTGTCCAAAAGTATATGTGATGGTGAGTGACATCTGCAACAGTGATATGGTAGCAATATGGTAGGTGTAGTACACGTGCCTGTCCACATGAACAGGTGTCAGTGTCAACACAGCCACACCCCCTCAGGGACTCACACACATTGACACACTTGACAGGGTCAGGAATACACTTCCTAACTAGTTAGTTTGCCACAATACAGTAATGTGCAGGTATCACATGCACCACAGGGGTTATCGGGAGGATGTATGGGCAAAGGGTATGTGAAGGTGTCTGACATTAGACAGCATGCTTCAGTATGCCAATGGGAGTTGTAGTGAGTGTGAATGTAGTCAAAAGCATCATACACCACACACACAGACACAGGGTCCCAGTACTGAAATGCATGTGTGCATTACTTCACAGGTGTGTAGTGGTTGTCTCTGCCAGAAGGCTATACAAAGCAAGGTGAGGGGTATACCTTGGCATTAAGCCACATGACAATGGTCTGCAGTGTGGCTCAGGGGTGTAGTGTCTGGATATGCCCACACAGGTGGGTATTGTATTCACCATCCAGTCACCTGGGTAACTATTTTGTGTGGCCATTGCTGTGCAATGCTTGCCATGTTTGTGTTCTTTAGTCCATGACATGGACGCTGTCTGGGATGTGCACACAACTGTACCTGTAGTGTCTGGCTCATGTTGTGTACACAGATTGTTATCATATGTGCCAGTCCTGGCCTCATGTGGTGGGAACTGGTAATGGACAGCAGGTTGACCCTGCACCTACATTGATAGCATGATACAGTTATTCCCTGGTGTCAGTGGCATCTGTCCATACAGGGCATGTGTTTAAGGCATGGTATGTCCTTTGTGGGTCACATTTGATGGCACCACAGGTGTTGCAGGCATCCAATGAGAACATAGTGAAGGCACATTGTCTGCATGTACGTGCTAACTGTACTGATGGACAGAGTGCCATACCCTCTGTAGTCCACTGCAATCACACCATGATTACTATCTGTGGACAATATGCAGGGTACTACCAACATAGTGGTTGTTGCCTAGGCAAGTGTGTTTGTGTATGAGACATGGGTTGAGACTGTTCCCTGGGTAATACAAGGGTTGCTAACTTTGTTCGCCAGGCCTTGATGTCACATGTAGGGGAATGGATTGGCACCACAGCCTCTCAGCTATTTCAGATCTGTTATCCTTGTAAGGTGGACATTGTGACACATAATAGGGACACCATATAAGAAATATGCAAAACCCACTCAACAATGAGTCAGTTGGCAATATGGGGTCAAACTGTGCAAGGGATAGTGTGTACTGTAAGTGATTGTGTATGTGCTGCTTCTGCTACATGGTACTGTTGTTAGCAGAGATATTCATACATGTGTACTGTTATACACTGCGATGTTTTATGTCCTCAAGTACTGTCAGGTGTGTCCAGTATTGTGGTCAAAAGCCTACATATTCATGGAAAGTTATGCCATTTTGGAGGGGGTGCTGCAGACACTTGCTGCTGGGTTGTGTATCCAGTTCAGCACCTTGGTACAGTGCTGGCAGAGGATCCCATACTTGTACATCTATCGACATGACAGTATGGCCCTATCCTGCTGTGGCAATACCTCACAGCTGTACAGATTTACACAGGTTACCCAGAGGCAGGGGTCATAAGTCAGGAGATTACCCCTATTGTGGTATATGGGCGGGTTTGTAGCCACCCATTTTTGTGTTTGCAGCCAGGGATAGTATGTGCACATGGCTGTGTGTCGGACCTTGCACATTCCATGCTGGCATGCTGCCCATGCTCCCACCCTCCCCTCTATTTTTCTATCCTCTTCCATACATTATGCATACATTCTCTGATGCTTTCCCTATAGTTGTCACCTCATCACAGCTGTGTTTTGGTGTTGGTCCACAGTTCATGCAGTGGGACATGGTAGATTTGTTACTGTGGTTTGTCCACATGGCCTTGCATATGGCTTATGTGGAGTGTGTTATGTTGTTATTTGGGTGTCCATGACATAACATACATTGGCAGTATGGGTGAGACACAGGCCTTTCACAGAGACCTGTAGGTCATTTAGTGGGGATGCAGGCCAGCTGTAGCAGGCCATTGCATTATGTCAGTCCTACAGTCCCAGACTGCCATACAATATATTCCCCTGGGATGACAGGGTAGGTGCTAGGTGTTTATGCCAATACTTTCTATCAGTATTGATCAGGTGGTGTGGATGCTGGCAGGGTGCTACTTACAGCTAGGGACACACCTGCATGGGACACCAGCACTGCATGCTGCATTCTTTCACTATTGCCATGCACAGGTGGGGGTCATATTGTACCCATTCCCAACAGCAGGGATACGACAAGAGAGGTACCTGTGGGTGGTGTTTGGGTAAGCTGGGTGCATGTGTGCTATGGACACTACTTGCATCTGACTCACAGATATGCATGGGGCATTCCAGTTATGCTGGCCTGTGCAGGAACATCAGCCATTTCCCAATACATGAGTCCTATCACATTTGTGATCTGCAAGTGTTCGGCCAGACGACATCGGTATTCCCTACTACAAGCCTAGAGAATGTGATGCATACCTGTATGTACAATTCCAAGGGTGTGTCCAATTCACAGTTACACATTATATGCGGTATGTCTGGAGTAATTTTCCCTGTGTACTGCTTCTATAAGTATACCAACAGTCATGCCATGTCCATCTTTCAGATGGTGACCCATATTACCACCATACATTTACAATCGCTTACTGCTAGCATGTGTTATACTGGGGGGTATGGTCTTTGGCATGGCAGTTATGAGGACTTGGTCCTGCCATCAGCAGTAGTGGGTAATGGCCACCAGGTCAAACCTCAACATGCATACATACTGACCACTCTCACACAATATGTAACACACACCAACCTAACACACACATACCTGCATATTATACAGATGCTACAATCTATCCTGCTACCTTGGCCAACTCTGGTCATCTGTGCTCCACTGATATTATACCTACACATACATGTTACTACATGTCTACATCGGAATAGGGGGGCACACCGGACTGTTACTACATATCTAAATAAGATTGGGTGGCACACCTGACTGCTACTGCATTTCTACGTAGGATTGGGGGGTACACCCGACTGTTTCTACATTTTGACACAGGATTGGTGGGCACACCTGACTGTTTCTATATTTCTACACAGGATTGGGGAGGGCACACCGGACTGTTTCTACCTTTCTACATAGGACTGGGGGGGCACACTTGACTATTTCTACATTTCTACACAGGATTGGGGGAGGGGGCACACCTGACTGTTTCTACATTTATACACAGGATTGGGGGGCACACCTGACTGTTTCTACCTTTCTACATTGGACTGGGGGGCACACCTGACTGTTTCTACATGTCTACACAGGATTGGGGGGCACACCTGACTGTTTCTAACTTTCTGCATAGCATTGGGGGGTGGTCGCACCTGACACTTGTGCACATTTGCTATGGCTTTACTGGTATGTCAGGTGCTCCATTTCATTCTGTATTCTAACCTGTCATGCTGACTAGAAGCATATCAGTGTACTACAGGTCTTAGGTTTGATTGACCTACATATTAGTTTCTGACTTCCTACCCTTCAGAACTAACATCCCACTGCCTGACCTGATGTAGTCTGTCTGTGTAGGCCTGGGGGGAGGTGATTACCCATAGGCATCATTCAGAGGCCTTAGCACAGCCTTTGTTAGTGTTTGTCTACACCTGTCCTGCTGGCTGTGACTGTTGTTGGGTATGTGAACCTCCCTGACTGGCATGTGTGTGCCATATGGACACACATGTGGCCCAGCACATTTCCTGCAGTGGGTTTTGTCACTACGTGTAGTACTGGCTACAATGGTGACACCAGTATTTGTTACAGATCTCATGCTGCCACTATAGGTGTCTACTATCTGCTGGCATCCCATTCTTCAGCCACCCGATTCCCTTGCATACTCACATCCATACCATAGATACAAGTAACAACACATACTACTCCATTCAGCAATTGGTAAGGATAGTGACATACCTTGTGGGTGTGCCAGTATTGAGAATGGTGCTGGGGGGCTGCCTATGTCAGATGCACATAGTACACTCCCTACACATGGTTCAGCACAGGTAGTGTCATATTTGGCATCCCTTTTACTGTATGTGCGAGTCAGAGAGGGGTGTCATTCCCTTGGTCCCTACTGTGTCAGTGTATGTGCTATGCATTGCTTCTTTGCCAAGGCCAGGGTATACTGGGCACGCCTCCATCACCCTACTGGGTAAGGCTCAGGTTGTTTCTCCTCTGAGTTACTTTGTGCCTGTGCAGGCCTTGGCATTGGTGGGGGGGCTGTGTGGCCCTGCCCTGTGCTGTTCCTGCTGCAGCAGTTTCCACAGGATCATATTGTGTAGCATGGCACACACAATGACAATTTGAGTACATGTAGCTGGTGAGTACTGCAAGGCTCCACCGGATGTGTCCAGGCACTGGAACCATGACCTGAGCATCCCAAACACACACTCTATTATAATTCTGGTCTGTACGTGTGCCTCATTATGGCATTCTTGTTCGGGTGTGTGTGCATTTCTGATGGCTGTCATCAGTCACGGCTCCAGTGCATAAGCAGCATCCCCCACTAGGTGGCTGTAAGGGATGTCCCCATTGGCAAATATCTGGTACAGCTACATCAGATGCGAGATTTGGGAATCATTATAGCTTCCAGGGCAGCCAGCACACACATTCATTATAATGGCTTGGGCAACGCACATGACCTGGCAGTTGATGGAGGGGAAGCCCTTGTGGTTGATGTAGACCCTACCCCGATCACCGGATGGTGCTTTGATGCATATGTGCGTGCAGTCTATAGCACTCACTACCTCAAGGTATTCTGCTATTTGGTGGAAGAGATGCATATTTTTGGCCAACACCTCACGGATGTTGAGGAAATATACGTGCTCACTGGCATGGGCTGACATGGCATCCAGGAACTGGTGGAATACCCTGGATGCTGATGCCTGTGAGATCCCCATGATATCCCCAGTTGGGCTTTGAGAGGTACCTGTGGCTAGTATTTCTAGGCCTACACATACCTTGGTATCCACTGGGATGGGTTCCCCTCTGTTAATTCTGTGTGTCAGGCGTGGCTGGCACAGCTCAACAATTTACTGTAGGAGGTCCCTGTCCGCCTTATAGTGCTCCGCTATCTCCAGCTCTTGTAGCCCCTGGTAGGTTGCCCTGGGTCTGTACACCTTACTCCATCTCCTCACTGTGGATTTGTCGACTGCATTCTCATCCTCACCACCCTCAGCCTCTTCCACATGTTGATGTCTGATAGCTGCTGCAGCCCTTATCATATTGTTGTTTTTGTTTGTTAAAAGTTCCCCACTTGTATACACCGGTGGTGTAGAGTATGTGGGAAAAACCAGACGGAAAGGTCTTTGCATAGTTTATAGTAGTGTTCTGGGCTGGGCTGGTCTGCTGCCTGTGTAATTGACTGATTCTGATACAGTTCACCTGCCAGCTATGCTAATTCTCCTAGATTACCTTCCTACTGCTGTTTTCCCTTCCCATTGCCTTCCTCTTTAAGCCCATGGGTGCACCGCACAAACAATGCTCAAACGTACACAGAGCTGCTATTTCCTGGTTTACTTTTTTTTTTTCTTTAAAACCCAGTGCGTGGCACGCACACTCGCTTAGGCAATGTAAAGAGTGCTAGGCAGCCTCAGACACACCCCCTTGCTTAACTCTGCTAAGCTAAGGGAAAACCCGAGCCAGAGGGTTCCAATCTGCTTACAGTATGCCTGACACACACCCTTATGATGTCAGCTAACTCCTAGGCTTGCACCAAGGTATACCTGCTCTTACACTGGGAAATCTGGGATTCAGTATCATTCCTCTCATTTGCATAGGATTGCCTGCTGATGCATAGTTACAGGTCCCACACTGAGCCTCCCCCCTTAGCAACCACTATTCACTGGCCATGGTGTCTTCTGCTTGCCCTTGAGTATAATGGAAAAATAGTGATTTTGGTTAGAATGCTTATTTTAGGGTTTTTATTTTTCGCCCAATCCCGTTTGCGTGTCACTGTCCTATGCTTAAACAGCTGAGATCGGCTAAAAAAAAATTAAAAGTTGATTTTTTTATTTTTGCAATTGTTTTTCATCTCATTGGCCATATATTTGGCCATTGGCATGCTTTCTACATAATATCCACCCTTTATTTGGAGCTTTATGGCTCCTTTTTGTAGTTTGCAGAAATGTACTCGGTTACTGGCTGAGTACATTTCTGCAGATTACACTAGTCCTACACGGCCGGCTTCTCGCTTCCTGGATCACAAATTCACCTCATTTGCATGGATCTCACCTGCAAATGGGGATTCA